>NC_068361.1:9769495-10011995 GCF_020536995.1 Dreissena polymorpha
TTTGGGTATCATACATGTGCTACCTTTTGTAATGTACAGCAATTTTCGTCACTCGTAAATGATGGCTTAATTATGATTCATTTTCCATTTTCCATAAAGCGCATCTAGTACCAGCATTGTTTATTATAGGTAAAAGGATTAAAAGTAATACTAAATCTCTGAACAGTTACATGTTATATGTATGTAGAACCAACAATGTTCGTTAGTAGTAGGTGAGAAGTTATACAATTTCTCTCATAAGTTGCCCTGTTAAAGAGCATGTAAAACCATACTTGCATCTCACTAGTAAGTGATGTACACGTTATTATAAATCTTAAACCAGCTTCTTTATAGTGTAAACAAACGGTCTAAATACCCAATATGAATATTGTACAATATATGCTCAACATGAACTACGTTCGTTTCGTCATGTTGTTTCTTGCGGCGCAGCTCTGTTAGCAAACGAAGTGACCTATATTTGAACAGCATCTTAAATTAACGTTTTGTTTAAGGGACTCTGTGTGAGTTTCTTGGAAGCCCTCGGCCTGTGCCTAATTGCCTTTCACATCCCTGGAATCAAAGGCATGGACCAGCCTTGTACGGTGATTCTGTTGATGAACGGTGTCCATCTCTGTCAAGCGGTCTATAACCTATGGGAGGCCGTCAAAAAAGGGAAGAACACTACAATTCTGCGAAATACATTTGGCCTCACATTCATCAGCGCTTTTGTTGTCATTTGCTTCTGGCTTCTACAAAAGGTGTGAATTTGTATGTTCCTTTGGGGTTTTCCATAGTTAGTCTTATATATAACGTATGTAAAATGATGCCTTAAGACAATGATACCCATCTGAATTTGCAAACTTATCACACTGCTCAAAAATTTAAACTTTTATTTTTTATGGGAATTATTCACTGAATAATTGTATAATAAAACATAGTATGTAGATACTATCACGGTAAGTTGAAAAAATAGCTTTAGATGATCACTGAGCTCAAAGCTGAATAATGCCGTTTTCTTGTCATAAGTTTATACATAAATGGACACGCACTGAATAGACCGTTTGTTTTACATTCGTAGATTTTGTGTTGGGTTTACGGGGCGTCTGTCGTTAAACAAAAAGTATGTCGCTTTTTATTGGCTTCCATTGGAGCAGCTGTTAACGTTGTTAAGGTCAATACATATATGATACTAAATCTCCTTATGTATATCACCATTGAAATATTGTCGTTTTATTCCTTCTAAAAATCTTAAAAAAACAATGAATTTGTCAGTGATATTCTACGTGTGGAAGCATTTCGGGTTCTATGCTGTATGTCAAATTATAACGGATGAATCGGCTAGCAAACATAGTGTATACAATATTTTAATTATAAATTTAATATAACTTCGAAATAATAAGAAACAAAATACAAAATGCAAGAGTAAAAATAAACGTGATACACCTCGAAGCCCGTTTCCGAGGTTTAAATTCAAATTTAAGCGTCAATCAGTTGATATTTTTAGCTTGGAAGCATATCGGCTAACTTGCAGTATGCCCATGAATGCATTTACATTAAGCGCTTGTCATTGCATGCTAAGCATCATGATTTAGTTAAGCTACCAACCAAACATACTATTTGGTCTTAATATTACCTCTGCTGTTGACGCTATTTATGATCTACCCCTAACATGTTGTCGTGTTTTTTTTCTAACACCTTAGAGTGAAAAGATGAAGGATACTTGGTCGGTTCCAGTTGCAATTGTGAGTCTTTCGCTCGCATGGACTCCGGCTGTACAAGAACAACTCAATAAGTCGCCTGAGAGTAAATCCGATAAACAGGTATTGTAGTACTTGACCCTGAACGTTTAATTTCCGTTGACGGGTTAATAAGTTTCATTACAGACAATTTGAACTAGGTGTTCATATAATTTAACCATTATAAATGCTTTTGAGGTCACGAGACCACTGTTTCTTTATATATTTACATAAATTAAAATAAATTATTAAATTTATTGCATATTTAACAATCACAGCAAGAATTTTACTAAACCTCGCCTTAAAGAAGATCATATGGAGATGGACACTTTTGAGAGTTATTATGAATAATCAGAGCGCAAACATTAACATAATTTTATAAAGATTAGTGACTATATCAATAAGCATACATTCTACTATATTGTATACTTGTTAGTAGCAAGCATTCTGCTCTGCTGTTACACAGAAAGTATTATCAGCAGAATTTAAGTGCGTTATAATGTATTATAAAATAGCTATTTGAAAGGACGCTCCATCCGTTCAGGCGTGTATAATATTTACTAAAGGGGTTATTTTTATTTGAATTATGCATGCTACTGTTTTTGTTTCGAATAATTTGGTTCATTTATTTATATGGCTTTGTTTTGTTAGAACACTTAATTATGTCTACCCGTTCCTTAAAATGTAACAATTTTAAATGGCTTTAGGAAATCCGCAAAAAAGAACACATTTCGAAAACTCGCAAGCTGTTCAGGTTTTATTTGATTGCTGCTCATCAGTATATAATGAGTGGAATTAAAATATATAAAACTTTGATACTAAAGATACTTAAATTACTCAACTAAGGATTATGCATATTGAGTGTTGTGTGTGATTGTTGTAATTGGTATGACAACACACACATGTAACTGCAACTTGGACCAGGTTAATTGCTTTCGGGCATATTGGTCGGTTATTTCACATACTAAGTAAAAACAGTCGTTTTATGGCTTTGTCATTGAATGTATTACTCTGTCTTTATCTCTTGTCAATATGCTTCATATGTTGCAATTTAACCTGAATTTGCAGCCTGAAGTCAACCACGCCTTTATTGAATGTCTATGCGTAGTTAACAATAATCTTGTCATTAAAATATAAACTCTTTAAAAATACATTTATTTCGAAAGAAAACAGGCATATAATACTTTCTTTTGAACTTTTACGTTGCATAAATTCCGGCTGTACAGAGTAAAGAATTGGAGATGGATGTGACAACGGCACCAAATAACACATCATCCCAAACCAGTACCAAATCGACCCCTTCTCCATCCATGAATGAGGTATTGTAGCACATGTCTATTGTCGGCTTAATACGCTTCACGTTAGACGAGTATACAAATGTGGAAAGCTTAATCATATTGATTAAACTTGTTTTGATGCTTTTGAGTTTACGAGACATATACTGTTTGCTATGTTTAAAAAAATAATAAATTCACAGACATATTTATACGTAAAACGCCTACCTAAATATCATAGTAAGAGTTAAATTGGTTTTACAATATCTAACCGTAAATGGATCGTTTGGCGATGGATGGGTTGGAGGGTTTAAAAATATAATCATGATACTTATAAAGTAGAATATCAAGATCAGTGATTATTTCAATATTAATGTTTTTTTTTATACATTTGTTGCTGTTTTATGGTAGTGTACTGTCTGATGTGCATCAGTACCATTAGGTTGCAAAGAAAGTTTTGTCAGCAGCATTATAGTGTGTAATTATGTATTCAAAACTTTTTTTGAACGGACACAATCAGCTCGGAAACTTTGACATTGGTATGTGATTAAACAGCGCTATTATTATTTGTAATACATCTTATAATGTCGTCTTTCAAATTATAAGATGAAATGGATTATTTGGCTCAGATTGGTTAATATACTTCAGTATGTATATCCTTTGCTTAAGATAATAGAAAGTAAAAATTGCGCTACAAAACCAACAAAAACTAAAGCGACAAACTTGCAAGCTGTTAAGGTTGGATGCTGTCTATTGCTCATCAGTACCTCATGGTTGGAATTGAATCCTTTGAAACTTGAAAGTTTAGAAAGTATTGCTTTTCTTGCTGGTTTGACATGTTCTAAAGTGACTTAACTACGAGGTATTAATATGACTTGCTAAGTGTGCTATTGCTGTTTGTTTTGATTATTTCTTATATGTGTACTTCCGACCACTTGAACCCTATCAGCCTTGGGGCACATATATGTATGTGGTTTCTCTGACATAATATGAAAATATTCTTTGCATGCTTAATAATCTGCTTTTATCGCTATTATCTATGGTTCACGTGATGCAAGTTAACTTGACTTGGTAGTCCTGACGTTAATTGCGCTTTTGTTGAATGCCTGTGTGCAGTAAACACTATAAAGGACAAATAGTTTTGACATGTTTAAACATGTCTCTAATTATCCCCACGACAGTTAGATTGTAATTTAATTATAAACACTTTAAAAATTCATTTTTGACAAAACAATCAGGATTGTAAAACGTACTTATTCCTGACCATTGAGATTGCATGGACACTGGCTGAAAAGACGAATGGACGTGAGTCGCCAGAGCAACCAAAAATTGATGTTCAAATCAAATCCAGTCCCAACACGACTCCGACCAAGTCAACAAACCAGGTATTGTATTACTTCTCTCAGCTGAAGATGTGTTGTAAGCTCAGGGATTAATACGCTTCACTTCCGACGATTTTGAAAAAAATGTCAAGGTTCATCATATATATAAACTACTTTTATGGTAAACTAGATCATTCAGCATGGAAAGGTATAGGTTTGTATTTGATAATAAAAAGTAGCGTTATTGAAATTTCAGAAACATATTGATTATAATATTATATTAAAAAAAATGTTGTGTTTATTTTCGTAGGTATGTCTACTCTTACTTATCGATAATACAATTTAAAATGGCTTTTTGAAACCAGTAAACACAACTTAGCAGCCTTATATAAATCAAAGAAATTTCAGGTTGTATGTTGTCTACTGCTCATCAATATCTCATAGATAAAATTGGATAATTTGAAACTTTCAATTTTGGAAATTATGTTTTATTTCTTTCTGATTTTGAAATGTTGTAAAGTGACGTAACTATGAGGAACATGTATTCATATTGATTGTTAAGTATGCTGTTTATGTTTGTTATGATATTTGTTTACATGTTTACATCAGACCACTTGAACCCTATTGTCTTTTGAGTATATACATGCATGTGGTTTCTATCACATAATAAGTAAACATTACTTTCATGCTTAGTACTCTGCTATCGCTAGTATCTATGATTTACGTGATGCAACTTAACTTGACTTAATAGTCCGATGGCAATATTATTGCGCCTTTGTTGAATGCCTGTGTGCAGTGTACAATACAACATACATCTATTTAACTACATATTTAAACATGTGTTTTTATTTATCCCACGATAGCTACAATGTAATTTTAATATAAACACTTAAAAAATCCTTTTACGTCAAAACAAGAAGGATTATAAAACGTACTTATTCCTGACGATTGACCTTGCATAGACACCGGATGTACAGACGAATGAACGTGCGTCGCCAAGGGAACCAAAAACTGAGGCTTAAACCCATTCCAGAAGCAACACGACTCCGACCAATTCAAAAAATCAGGTATTGTATTACTTCTCTCCAAATAATGTGTTGCATTTTGGGGGATTAATAAGTTTCACTTCCGACGATTATGTAGAAGTTGTCAAGGTTTATCATATATTTTAATTATTTTAATTGTAAACTAGATCATTCAGCATGGAAAGGTGAAGGTTTTTATTTGATTATAAAAAGAAGCGTTATTGTAATTTAAAAATATTTATTATAATATTATATTTCAATCAATGTTTTGTTTATTTTCTACCTTACTTATCGATAATACAATTTAATATGGCTTTTTATAACCAGCAAAGACAATATAGCAGCCTTATATACATTGAAGAATTGGCAAACTGTTCAGGTTGTATGTTGCCTATCTCATAGATATTATTGGATAATTTGAAACTTGAAATTTGAGAAATAATTTTTTATTTCTTTCTGGTTTTGAAATGTTGTTTAGTGACGCAACTATAGGGCTTATGTATTCATATTGATTGTTAAGTATGCTGTTAATATTTGGTATGATATTTGTTAATATGTATACATCAGAACACTTGAACCCTATTGGCTTTGGGACAATATGGGGCAATATGTTGTTTCTTTCACACACTATGTTAACATTCCGTTCATGCTTATTTCTCTGCAATTGCTAGTATTTCTGTTCCACGTGATGCCAGTTAATCTGACTTGGTAGTATGATAATTGCGCCTGTGTTAAATACCTATTTCCTGTTAACATGTTACGGACAAATCTGTTATTACGCATTTAAATTTTGATTTGTAATGCGATATTTAGCAGTTCTTTAAATACAAACACTTCGCACACACACATTTATTTAAAAGGATATAAGGCGTACAATATGTATTCCTAAACTTTGACCTTACATGTACTCTTGCTCAACAGAAGTCGCCTGAGCCCACTACGCCAAATAAAACCCCACCCCAACCTAGTTCCGAATCGTATCCTCTAAACTCCGCGAATCCGTATTGTATTAATTTTTTTCCTAAACTGCCTGTTGACGAGTTAGAACACTTTACAACAGACGATTATGAAACAAAGTGGACACGGTTTATCACATTAATTAACCATCGATGATTTGAGGTTACCAAACGTATACTGTTTTTATATGTGTTATAAGTTTATTTACAATCCATAAATAAAACGCATATTTAACAATCATAGAACTATTATTGTGGATTTATGAAACATCACTGTAAAGTAGATCTTCCGTGGTAGATGATTTGAAGGGTGTCAATATATAACCACATCAGACATAAAGAAGACCATCAAGAAAGGTTATATCAATATAACTACAGTATGTTGTTTTCTAGTAGAATACTGTCTGCTGTACATCAATAATATTCGCTTGTAAATGAAGCAGTGTCTGCATCAGTTAAGATTGTAATATTTTATTTTAAAAACTATTTGGAACGGACCCCGAATCCGCGACGAAAGGTTCATGTTTGTATGAGAATTTAACTGGGGAGTTCAGTTTATTTAAAATATGCATTATAATATTTTGTTACCAAGTAAGTTGATGCATTTAAAACATTAAGCCAAGTTTTCTTTATACACTTTCATGTACGTATATCTACTCTATCCAATAGATCATTCAATTTAAACAGAATCTGCGCAATCAGCAAAAAATATAGCAGGTTTTGCAAAAACAAAATGGTGTAAGGTTTTAGGAGGTGTTTTTATTGCTCATCAATATCTTATGGACTTAATTGTACAGTTGAAAACTTGGTTTTCAAACATTCTGAAAAAGTAGGCCATTTAAGTATAAATTCTTTAAATAGATATTTTGTCAACAATTTGGCGTCAGTTATGGGTTCTTTCTGTTAAGTGTTTTGTAATTAAGATACATAACATAAACAATCGTGTAAGCTTGCGATAAACAGGTTGGCTAGCTCCGTTTGAAAAAAAATTGAACTATCCGAAAAAGTTTTGTTTGCTGTAGTGGCCACAGTGCTGTTGTGGGAATACCTCGGAATGGAAAAGGATATACATGTAGTCAGTTAAAGTTTAAGCACTTACTAGTGGTCAGCAAGCTGCGCAGATATAACTAAGCAAGTTTAGTGGTCGATGCGTTATGAGTTTATTAATTTTGATAAGCATAGCGGACATTTATATATAAAAATCTAAATAAAAAGGGAATGACATACGCAACCGGCATACTACTTTGCCAGTAGGTCATTGCTTATTCAAATTATTAATAAAATATAAGACAATAAACTTTTATATAACATACTATGTGTAATAAGGTACAGCCACAGGCAATAGTTTCAAGCTAACACTGCACATTAACAAGGTGATAACCAAGAAATTGTATGTACCGTTTATGGTTCTTGTGTTTTTCATCTCATTTCAATGAAATCTTTTGAAAAATGCAGGCTGATAACTAATTGAATTTTTCTAGTCACGCCCGGTACAAGAATCCCAAAGGCAATACAAAACTGTCTGTCAGACTTCCCTGCATACAACCCTCTTACATTTGTTGTCTGGTGCTGGCATGTAACTTTAACACGGTGTTAAATGAACTCATCAATCAACATTTTCTTGAACCTTTTAAAGTTAGTATATCGCCTTCTCATGCTGCCATACATAGAGTTTTGTGATCGATTTAAAACAAATCTTTTTACCATAGATTAACGGCAGTCAAACCAATGAATCAAGAAACTTAAGCTATAATCTTATAATACAACGGCATAACATTGTGGTATAGAGGAGGTCATGCCATTCTAACTCTTTTGAATTATCGCTTTGTAAATATTATACTGTCACCATACTGCGCTAAACCGGTTTTACCGTATGCCATTTGATTAGATTATGGCCTATTCGTCCGATAAATTGAGTATATTTCGGGTTGCAACAACATGATTGCAAAAAAGAATCAACAACAACAATTCTTTTAGCTGCATGAAGCTTTGTCACTTACAGACCACTATTGCGCGAAAAAAGCCTTTTATATAGCAAAGAAGTGAGACATTTAACACATATAACAATATTAACGAGACCCAACGATAAAATACGTGGTATCAAACTGGATGAACCTACTTGCTAGTAGATGAACCGTTGAATTTATATGACAAGGGATGTTATTTACAACTCACACATGTCTCTTATTAAATGTTTCCTCGTAAGATCCGGTCTGATTATGGTTCGGGACACCCAAGAGAAGAAAACAACGAATTCAAGGCATACAACTCCAAACAGCCGGGTACTAACGATGCAAGCCTAAAAAAGCCGGAACCGTGGAAGACGATCTTCTATATATCGTTTTTTAAGATCATCTTTACTATGGCGCTCTTACTGTTACTGTTCTTCTTCCTGCTCTTTGAGAATCAACCAGCACTATCAGATTTCAACAGCGGTTGGTCGGGATTAGGGAAATATACATGCACATTCACGAGAGATGATATCTACTTCTTCACAGTAAATATTGTTGGCAGCGCAGTCGGTAAGGCAGCATAATATACACGCTTATTTTTCAAAGCTTAACCATTATACAATAAATCATATTCTTTAATACACGCTGTTTTAAGAGCTTTGGTTAGTATCAGGCAATGGTAAAAGTAAGGTGTCCATTAGGTTTATACATATACATATACATAAAAACGCTATAAGGAAACATGACATATTCGCCCTGACAAGAAGAAAAAATGTTATCAAACATTTGTCTATTAGCCATCGTCTTTCATTTTATTAAATGTGTTCATCGCCTACATGCTTATGGTGTATTACAGACATGCAACGTTCAAGTACACCATTTCTTGAGTTCGTTTAAATCGCGTGTATGCCATTTAATCAAACATCAACCATGTTTTGTTCATAAATGAGCCAAATGTGCAACAACATAGCTGTTGTCGTTCCTTAATGTAAGCCTTTGATGTGCGTTTGGTGCATAAGACGCATTCCTGGATGTCGATCATTTCAGGATACCTGGTCGCCTACATGGCCTGCACAGCGTGTATGCAGAGACTGGCCTTCACCGTCCCTGTCGTCCTCGCTACGCCCGTCTCAATACTGCTACTGATGATACCGCTGACATGTGACTTTCTCATTTCAGCCGGTAAGTATAATATATTTAACCCCGATAGTTCTTTCATATCACTTTCTTGTTTAAGGAAAGAAATAGACGACCACATTTATAGCAGTATCGGTGTCATGACTGCTTTTATGTAATTACTATTAATGATATATTTTAAGCCTTTGAGCGAGTTTAACACATTGACATGTAAGAAGATAGTGTTGTATGTTAATGTATGTATTGTTGGACTTGATGAAAAAATGTAAATGAACTGATTATAGCTGCTGCCTGTGGTACGCTATAATACAGCCATGCGTACGCCTTCTCGCTAAATAATTCATAATAACTTGGGATAAGGCCAGATAGCATGTTTGATGTCGCCAGAGATGTTTATATTACGAGGCTTAAAACGCCGGGTTCGCGAGCCTTGGCGAGCGCTTTCGATGTTCGAGCCGAGCAACATAAACTTCGCTGTATTCAACGCTATCCTAGTAAGTATTCTATTTATCCCAATTTTTGAACGCCACATTTAACATAAATAGATGTAATAACCTTAAAAATAATTTTAATTCATTCTTAAAAGCGCTTAAAATCAAACGAATTTAACCATGCGTAGTGATATAGAAGGTATTTGTTCTGTTACGCAAAATAGTCTTTAAAAATTCACACAAAAACTGATAAATGAGAAAAAAACATCACCATATTCCTCGATTAAATTGTACGCATCATGCAAAATTGTAACACATTACGACCGCGAAAAGAAGATTGATTTCATTTTATTTCCAAAAGAAAATGATCTAATTCCAATATGGCGGCGATTGCTCTTGACAAAATGATGTTGATGTCAACATACATGTACAGTTAGATTTACAAACAGAGTCGTTCTAAACATAACTTATAAAAAAAACACAACTATATTCGCTTTATTTGTTTATGGACGCTGCAGTTTTTGATGGCGTCTAGATCTAGCGTTCACATTCTGTAGTTTGTGACCCAAACACAAGATAATCCGTAATAATTATATTAAGCTTTGAAACACTTGTTGCAAACGGGTTATTCTTACTGAATAGACTTTCGTTGATAAAATAACACAAACCAAGTTTATTCATCAAAGAAAATTCCCTAACGTTTACGTACAAAAGCAAAACAATTCAAATTGGCTACTGAATTAAAATACACACCCTTCAGTGTGCTCTACACACAAATTTCACATCCAAATAGGCACGCACATGCGAAAAATCAATAACACGAATAAGCTATATCTACATGTAGATCTAAATCCTGCGTCTCACCGGTTCCATCCGAGGTAAGTAGTCCATAGAATATGCATTTTTTCATAATTACATCCACGATATATTAACACGAAAAAAATGCGCGTCTTCAGTGTTTTATGCCCAGACATCGCATACTTGATTAATGTACACCAAAAGATGACATCACATCTTTTTGAACATTACGCAATAAGTATGTCATTTTATGACACCATCAATCAGCTGATTTATAATACGGATGGCGAAAAATTATGTCACTCGGTTGGTTGATCTAAAGGTTGAAGGTCGTATTTATAATTTGCAAAGCTAAAGTTTTCTCAACTCAAGAGATTTCTTATGAAAAATCATTCAGTGGTAGAATAAAAAGTAGTCCGTGGACGCGTCAGGTATATTCAACAAGGTGGGAGACAGGTTTGTTTATTCGATGGGGTGTTATACTGTCAATGTCGGTATAAAAATGGGATAAAATATAATACCATCGGTAGCCCCTTGACTGCTTGACAAATCCTTATACAAATGACAGAGATGGGATTGCTTGTGCATCAATTTATAAGAACATCGGGAATCGTGTTCCTGCATGTTTATCAATTCTTAATAATATCAACACTCCTACTTGTTTACCCGTTTTTATAGCATCGACTTTCAAGTGCCGTTTTTTTTATCAATGCGTAATTACATCGACAAATGTATCGGCTTATTTATGAAATCAATCCCATTCTGAGAATGATCCATGTAATTCACTGCAGCGGTGCAGCACATACGGACAAAAAGCCCGTATAATTGTTAATGGTTTTGAAGACCCATTTAACTTAAAACCAATAACAGTTTTTGTAGGAGATTCCTTTTTGAATTGTTTTGAGTACCCCAATATCCACCCAGAAGCATTATATAAAACAATGTGGGATCATTATGTCCATCCAACATTCATCATGACCAGTAGAAATAATTCATGTGGTAGTATAATATAACAAACAAGATGCTCAAACATAGTGGAAATCTTACACCGCAAAGCCTATTATCAAGCCATAAACACGCAGCTCTGCCACCCTTTCTTTATAATTCGTGTTATTCAATATACAGCAACACACGCATATCCCTAAGTCCCTAACGGACTTGAATTTGCCAGGTATACTGAAAATCATGATTATGTATTGCGCCTTTAAACATTAACAATTTCTAATGTGCTTTCTTATTCGTTTCAACCACAGTTATCTGGGACAACATTCACAATGGGAATTAAAACAGAAACTTCAACTCTTACTTTATTCAATCAAGCCCAGAACTGAATCAACGAAACACCGCAATTATCCAAACATGTGCCTTAACTGGTTGTTTAAAAATATATGGGTCATTTGATTGGTGCTTTATTGCACTTTTAGCTTATCGACATATTTTGCAACATTGTCAAAGGTGAAATGAATATTATTGTTGACTAAACATATTATTCGCATTGTAATTTGTGGTTAATCTAGTGAATACAATTAATTATCAAGTATTATTTCGTAAAGTTTTCTTTGAGAATGTGAGATCTACTTATTGTTTACAGGATAAACATATACTCAACATAAAATCGTTTTTGATAAAATCTTGGTAAATATCAGATGCGATTCTTCTGAGCTAAAACTTAACGCATTTGATGAAAATATGATGGAAAAACTTGAAAAGTTGCATAAACGTTAAATATTGAAATTTCTTTTTTTTCTAAGAACGAACAGAACTATCGCTTCTGTTGGAGTTCTATGTATCTTATCTAATTGTTATTAAAGCAATTGCTCTCTATTTTTTTTTATTAATCCCACAATTGCGTACTTTTGTAATGCAACGATACATTTATGCCAAAATCTGTATAACATCTCTAAGAGATACAGGGTTCATAGTTGTGTCACTCTTATTAACCAGAAAATCGCGGATTTGATTGCGGAGTTCAAAGAAACACTCTCTGGCTGACTTTAACTGCAGCGATTTGTCTGATTGTTTATGAGCTCGCAACCGTGGGCTGGTACCACTTTAAAACTGAGAATATCGTCATGGAGAAGGAAATACGGGTAACCAGTTTTCATGATTTACTTATATCACTTAACTACTGCGGTCTACACTATTTGCATCATCATAACAATTTCATATTATTGTTTTTCCTTACTGATTACATTTCCTTTTTTAAAATTATCTCCCCTGATCATTTCAAATGAATATCGTTTCATTTACACTCTTACCTATGAAGTAGTACTTGCAGATTATGCTTTTTCGCTGTTTACCTAAGATTTTGACCACTCATAATGCATGTAACTACTATCTGACGTTGTCATTACTATCTCCATTGGAATGTAGTGATCATGACGCTGTCAGCGTTATTCAAGGTGGCCATGTCATGATAACTACCATTTGTAATTATTATGGATTGTGGTGTCATCATTTCTTCATCTGGAAACTATTCTGAATTAAGATTCTATGAGCAAAGTCCCTAAATACTCATTAAAATAAGGCGCAAATTTTCGTCTCTTTTATGTCGCAACTCGAAATTAATAGGGCTGCACGCACATGAATAATACTTAAAATATACTAACCAATCGCCAATGGGGATGTCGTGCAAGCGCCTATATATCCCATTGGAATTGACACGACGCTATCATGGGTCAGGCTATCAAAACTTAACTTGTGGAATGTGTAATAATACTTGACACTACTATATATTAAATCCACGAGTCCACATAACCCATGACATCCGTTTATTGTAAATTTGTCATATTAGGACTATTACGGCTGTTGGTTTGACTCGACTTATATTGCCGACGAGCTTTAAAACCCAACTTATATGATATATTTACGATCACGATATGCTAATTTTTACAGTGCACTTTATATTACATGTACAATTCTTGTAAATGATATTCTTTTTCCAATCAATCATTGAAACATAATAAGATTTACAAAAACAACTCATACATAGCACTATATATTACATTCATATATCTCATTTAACCATTTGTGTTGCACTTTATACATTCTCGATTCCATATCTTTGACAATATAGAAATGTACTTCCTTTAAATATTTTGATAGAGAAAAAATCTATGTTTAGGTGCCTTCAAGTTTGCAAGTATTCTTAGATGATTGTTTGTTAATTGTTCCGAACGTTCTGTTTATGGAAATACTGTATATTGCGTTTGAATACATGTACTTGTTTTTACATATCCGTATAATAAACTTTTTAATGCTCTTTGTTAATGCGTTCTTTAAAATGTTATATTTAATTTACAAAGGAATCCAGGGCAAGAAGAAAAGAGTGTTTTCAATATTTAAAAGATACAAATTGTTACATCCCCCAGTCACCATTGTGTTACAATGTTTGCTCATTAAGGAACGCGAACACGTAGTACATCATATTTGTTATGATGAACGAGGAAACCGCTGCCAGAGTATTTGTCACACTAGTCAAACCTGTCGCACTGTGCCCCTCGCGTCCCAGGGAACTTATTACTAATTTTCACAATTGAATGCTGTGCTGCCGTTTGTTTCAGTTCGTATTTCGATGCAATAAAATATATACATGTATAATGGTTATTTACAATGGCGCCTAAAAGTCGAAATTGAACAACTAGATGCATATCACAGATGATAATGTTCAATATATGAACTATATATAATTTAAAACCATCTATTATGAAACCAGATTAACCAGTGGTACTATATCAGTCTCAAAGTTTAAACGTTAAAATGAATACTTTAATATCAATGAAATAGAAATACACAGATTTTAATATCCATGTTAAATAGTAAAGAACGGCCAATAGCATTTACACGCTTTTATTGTCTTCAAAACGTTACAATAATAAAATCACAGGTTAATCAGGTTTTAAACTTTATCCGTTGCTAAAACTTATTGTATAATTACCTGCAATCTAAAAGAGGATATATCGAGATACTTTTTACATAACTTGCGGAGAGTGAGAGTGAGAGAGAGAGAGAGAGAGAGAGAGAGAGAGAGCGAGAGAGAGAGAGAGAGAGAGAGAGAGAGAGAGAGAGAGAGAGATAGAGAGAGAGAAGCTGCAGAGAGCGAGAGAGTCTGTGCTGCTAGCTCTATCGAGTATAGGAAGATCTCTCTCTGATCTTCTCCTCGTCTCTCTCTCCTCTCGCTCTCTCATCTCTCTCTCGCTCTCGTTCTTCTCGCTCCTCTCTCTCGCTCTCTCTCTGCTCTCTCTCTCCTCTCTCTCCTCTCTCTCTCTCTCTTCTCTCTCTCTGTCTCTCTCTCTCTCTCTCTCCTCTTCTCTCTCTCGCTCTCTCTCTCTCTCTCTCTCTCTCGCTCTCTCTCTCTCTCTTCTCTCTTTCGCTCTCTCTCTCTCTCTCTCCTCTGCTCTCTCTCTCTCCTCTCTTCTCGCTCTCTCTCTCTCTCTCGCTCGCTCTCGCTTCTCTCTCTCTCTCCTCTTTCTCTCCCTCTGTCTCTTTTTTGTTTTTTTCTTTTTTTTTTTTTCTCTCTCCTATCTCTCTAGCGAGAGCGAGAGAATAATTACAATGGTAGTTATCATGCTATTTCAACCTTGACTAAAATCCAATTCCGCTGACTCTGACAACGTTGTCATCACTACATTTTAAGGGAGAATAATTAGGCAAAGTAATCGATTATGTGGCAGATAATAGTGACATAAATCATGAGTGGACACAATATGAGGTACATAGAAGAAGAGAATGGGAACTGTCGATACCTCTTTTCCAGTAGTTGTTAAATTATACTTTAGAATACATGTTTCGTATTTTTACTTTAAACAGTATTGTTTTCATTGCAATGTAAATGATATTACTTGTAATATTTATAAATTATGCTATAATATGCATATACTTGTTGCATATTGTGTACTGTGTGGAGTAGGATGCCCGAAATCCGCTCTCAAACAGATTGACAAAAAAACAATAGATTGAACGGGAAACAAATATCGCCAATTGTATAGGTGCCATTGTCGTAATGTATAACTCAATTTTACATACATACCTTTGTAGCTATTCTTGCTGCCAACCTACAACTCCGCGCTCTTGGAACAATGGTTGATTCTGGTGAGAAGAAACAACTGTTACAAAGCCAAAGAACAAAGCCCGCTCAAGATCTTCATCTGCACAACCATGTTTCAGGAGGTACGCAGTCACATAGTTTAAATCCATAACTACTTTAATCTCGTTTGGAGAATTTATATTGACACAACCGATTTCCGGCGCATACTCTAGCTCGTCTTTTTGTTTCGTTGACCCTCAGAAGGCAAATCGGGTTTTACATATTTAATCTCAATACAGTCGGGTTTCATTTGTTTTGGCACAAAGTTCGTAGAAATAGCAGTGCAATCAAGACCGTTTGAGACACTTGGTAGATAACCAGACTCGTAGTTTCATTGTTGCAGAATTGGGGCTCAAGCTGGGCCGGAAATAAAATAATTTGCAGACGACTAATTCTAGAGTCTATAGAGAATATCGAAATAGTGCAGCATGCCAAACGGAAGGAAGATACCTCAAATCTCGTACATTAATATTATTATTAACTTTTGTTGACAGAACACGATACGCCCTAAGCTACTGGAATCCATTCTAAGTTGATCACATTGCACTTTGACGGAAGTAGGGACTTTGATTCCCAAATCTTTACAAGAGAGTAAACAGCTATTTGGCTTTAGTCTAAACAGAGAATCAATATCATGCAGTTCATTATTCCTGTGGCAGACACTTAGAGACTCATAGCCTGAGTAGGCCGGACATTTCGAGCGCTCACTCATTAAATCCATTTTTAATATGAATCTATTGCAGTATAAAGAAACTCCGAATCTCATACATTTGCTAATATCTTTACCCGTTTAAGGTTAAGCACGAGATGCAACAGCTACTGAAATCTATAAATGGTTTGATCAAAGCGCAGTGTGAAGGCCGGCTAAATTTCGAGTACCACATTTTCTTTGACGGAGCCGTGGAGGGGAAGGAGAGCGACACGAAAAACAAGTTTGTCGAGCAACTCATTTCAGAGATCAAGTCATCACCAGGTGAGAACATAATTTTTTATACAATTTCCTGATAGGATTTGGAGTAACGCATGTGATGTTTGTGTGTGCTTTGTGTTGTTGTTCGACAATATGACATGGATGAAAAAGAACGTGTCTTCAAGAGGTGAACGCTTACCTGCTTTTATATTAGAAGAAGCCTCCGTTTCGGATGCGATGTTATATTGAATCAAACCCTTACGTTCGCCATGCACAGTTCATGTTTAATGTTGATTAAAGTTAAATACAAATTCGTATTAGAATAAGAGTAAAAGGCCTATCCGATCGTTTCATTACATGTGTAAATTGAAATAAGGATGAACATTTTACCGTGTATTCAATTTCTAAGCACTTAATGGGATGTACAGGATTTATACTCTATTGTGTTTTCTTAAGTTTTGAAAATATATATATCTACAAACAATTTGATCAATCAAAATAGTAACATATTTGGCTCATCGTGAACCGCCGATAGGTGCCTCATAAGAATCCAGTTTCAAATGAAAACTCCCCAAGGACAACCAGAGCGTAAACATTTTTCATCTTAGGCCTTTACCGGCGGTTCATTTTGAGCAAAGTATATATTTATCAATTTAGAAAAAAGCTTGTATTGAACCATGGTGAGAGCTCAAACAATTAATTGAATTATCTGCTTAAACTAACTGATAAAAAATGGGCAGCAAATCATACGCTATTGATGTTCGTGTTTATTGATGATCACTACGGTTTGAATAATACGACTAGATGGCATTTCTGCTCATTATTGCTACAGATTTGGAGTCACAGGTAGATAGCGATAACAAGACATCGTATGGGAGGGCAATGGTGTGGAAAAAGAAAGATGGAAAACATCTACTTACTGTACACATGAAAAACAGCGAAAAAGTAAGATGCTTTCATAATTCATAACTGATTGAGCATGTTAAGCTTTTGTACACGCTAAGAGAGTCACGTGAAACTCAACACATGTCGTCCTATTTCTACATTTTTAAGATTAATATGCTCCATTTCCATCCTTAAGAAACTAAACTACGGATAAACAAATTGAATTATCAAAGCTGAACAACTTTTTCCTGAATTTATTTTCAATTTAAGTTTATATCTGGTTTTAAAAGATAATGGGATTACCCATTCAATCAACGAGACGCCTTTCATAGCCTTAATAGTCGTCTAAACAATGAGTGTAAGTAGAATAATTCCATTTGCATTTGATTTTGAAAAAAATGATTGGTAGCACAAATAATATAACATTATTAAAACTAGTTTTTCGAAAGCTGGTGTTTTTTCAGATTAATATGCTATTTTAAATTTGTTAAAATGAATTATTGGACTAACAAGTTTACCAATAACACTTTGAAAGTAAACAATTTTAACACAAACTAAAAGAGAACGATATTTCTAGATTAAGTTATAAGATTAGGTAATATGAATTACTGGTAACTTAAATAGTTAACAATCGAATAGCTCTGAAAATAAGAACATGAACCAGTATAACCAAGAGCTCAAATATGGTCTACTATGTATATGAAACCTTATGTGATTTACAGAAATCTGTGCACCTTCTGATCAGACTACTCGAATGTGTGTGTTTCTTCGTAGCTACACGATCAGCATATGCTATGTTGACCCTTTTCGCAAAGAACAGCTCAGTTCGAAAAATACCCCATAGAGCATGGCTGGTTTATCACCTACTTCAATGTTATTTAAATATAGTATTAAGTATCTAACGGTAAAATATTCACCCCACCCTCAACTAAACAAAACACACTCACCAAAAAACATCATATTACATGCTTTTACCGTCTTGCTAAAATAGTGGAGGAGTGTCTTTTAAAAAAAAACTGAAAGGAACTCAACGGAAAACAACATCAAACAATATATAAATACAAAACGACACACTAAAGCAGACTAAGCTGGTGTAAAGTCTACGTTCGTATGCAGGTGAAGAACAAGAAGCGCTGGAGTCAGGTGATGTACATGGCTTATGTGCTTTGGAAAAAACATATGATAAGCAAAAAAATGGTATGTAACCCTAATTTTATTTAACTAAATTAATGAGTTATCACGTTGGTAAGACATCCATAAAAATAATTTGGATTTCAAGAGTGTGACTCCCGTTGCGCAGAGTGAACACTCTTTTGATAGTATTTATTGAAAATAAGTATTATTCCTCTCTATGAATATACCAATTGTTTGATAAATTAAGTCTGATGTCGACAAAGATTACCAGTGACCAATGAGTTTTTACTCAATTTGTAATTACATTACTTTGTACTTTTTATACACTTAAAAGGTATGTGATAGGAAATCGTAAACGAAAGTTACACATACATGCATACTGTTATAAACGTAGGGGACTTGATCTGTGATTGTCATAATATGTATCATAATACCTCGCCGCCGATAGCTTCCAGATGCGAGACATACATCCTCACCACGGACGCTGACGTTATGTTTACTCCGGACTCTGTGGAAGCTTTACTCGATCGGATGATACGTGACGACTCATTAGGTGCAGTCTGTGCTAGGACTCATCCTGTTGGAAGAGGCCCACTCGGGGGTCTACTCGTCTGGTACCAGACCTTTGAATACGCTATTGGGCATTGGTTTCAGAAGGTAGGCCATTTTATTTTGTGTTTATTATCGCATAATGAATTTGTTGTTATTACGTGAGAAGTATACACACAATGTTTTATTTTCGATCGACATCTACAGGCTGCGGAGCATGTGATTGGGACTGTGTTGTGCTCTCCTGGATGCTTCAGTATTTATCGTTGCGATGCAATCCAAGACGTTCTTCCTGCGTATGCCACCGACGTGAAACATGCCTATGACTTCCTCACCAAGGATATGGGTGAAGACAGATGGTTATGTACACTAATGGTGAGTAATGTCTGTGAGCCTTTGACTATGTACATTTCATGACTCGTGAATTGTACTTAACATCTTTTTTATTTTATTAAAATGTCATTGGTGTCATGATTGGCAACAGTTAAATTATCGGCCGTGTTATGCTCTACTGTTACAACTCTTTTTTGGGGAGGTGATCAAGTGTTAGGACGAAATATATCTTGAATCGGAATGTCTCTGGTTTAAATCATGCTAAGATCATCGGATTTTGTCTTCGATAAGAGAACACCAAGAATGAACCTCTTTACTGATGTGTCTAAATGGTTAGCGAAAATACGGCAACGGGCCGCGGGTGCTTTGGTGAATAAAAATCAGCGAGGACAATGTGAATGTTTACATGCACAGTTCTCGACATGCATTTGTACTTTCCATTGTTTATCCCATGCCAAATTGTTTATCTTTTTCATCCATCTTGTCTATTTAAAAGTTCTGTTTCTTTGTGAATAACATACTTTATTCAGGAGAACATGCTTCATTCAAACAATAACTAAAATTCAAAAATATGACCCTTGAAATTACTATTCGGTGTAAAATGAAATTACAACAACAACAACAATGTTGAAACTATGGGCAAAAAATAGAGGAGAGAAACATGCAACATTCAGAAAATGACCGGATCCAAGACCGTGTATTTGTCATATAAATTTAGCATGTGTTAATTCTATTTTTATTGTTTCGAGATAACAACACGTTCTAGCCTTAAATAATTATTCATTTCTGTAAAAGATGCGATTGTTTTTTTACGACTCGTGGTATATTTTAGCATTTTTGAAAATCAATTTCCAGAATCAATATTACTGTTGTACGATTACGTCAGACCCTGACTTACTGAATCATGGCTGCCGGCACAATTCGCCGGCTATCAAAATTCACAAGCTAAACTTAAACACATTAATCTCGTTAAAGAATAAGAGGATATATACTCTGAAAACAGTTTATTTATGTTAAGTTCAAGGGTTTTCGTAAAATATACTTAAAAAACAAAATACTCGATGACATTCTAAACTAATAGTTTATTCTGCTTTTGAACCTTGCAGAATTATCATAATACATCATATACTTAGCATTTTTATTTAAATATACGCATATTTACTGTTTGTTTTACGGATATGTAAAAGTTACAGTAACAGCAATAGTAGACTTATCTAATGCTTATTTAATTGTGTCGTCATTAAAATTTATATTGACCAAACCTGAACATATATACGTTTTATAACTGTTTCCGTCGAACGCCATATTAACGGCTCGTAAATTTGACTTAACCTGTCAATATCAGTATTAGCATTATTTTGTTTTAAATACCAGCTGGTGATGAAGCAATGACCAAAAGCTTAAGTGCATTTTAGTAAAGTTATACTATTTAGGTTGGAGTGATTATATTTATCCTATTGACGTTCGTTCATGACGATAGCTGACAATACCTTAAGGTACATTTTGTAGCAGTGGCAATACTAATCTCATCCATACAACAACTCCTAAGGTGCAGAAGGGCTGGAGAATCGAGTATTGCGCTGCGGCTGAAAACCGCACTTTTTGTCCAGATCGCTTTGACGAGTTCTTCAAACAGAGAAGGAGATGGATTGCCTCTACTCTCGCGAATATGATGATTTTCATCGGCGATTGGAGAACAGGTAAAATACAACAAATACACAGCAATTTTAATAGAGCGGAACATGTAACGATACTATATATACAGGGATATGGATTATATCAAAAGAGATGCATCAGCAACACTCTCACCAATATGATGCTTGCGAATCAGAAATATCACAAATATTAAGCAATTGATACTATTAGTATCAACAATATAAATAAATAAATATATAATATATTATATTCAATATATTTATTATCGGATATTTAACCACATCATGAAATAGTTGGGCTGTGGTAACAAAACCGCTAGTTAACTTGTAGAGATTTACACATATGAAACAATATTGATCAATGAATTACTGATATAAACGTACCAATGTCATCTGCGAGTTGAGCCTATTTATCTATACCTATGATTAATTGAAAGGGATTCAACCACGTAATCAGCAAGTCTTGAACATGTACAACTACCACTATATTGATAGAAATTTTAAAATGTCATCAGCAAGTTGGCAACAAGTAACACTACAACTGAATTACTGAAAGTAATTTAATCATGTAAACACCATGTTGAGCACGTGTAAAAACATATTTATTATTACGGACTAAACCATGTCAAGAGTGAGTTGGGCACATGAATCAAAGGGACATTTGTAACAATTTCACTGATATACTGTTAGAGAGCTAAGCATGTAATCAGCGAGTGAGCTAAATGTTGAATAAAAATTATTTATAAGTAGGAATTTATTTATGTCTTCAGCGAGTATAAGACATGTAACGAACAACTAATTTACAGATTAATATGTAAACAAGTGTCGTTTGTTTAACTTTGTTATCCATGTCAATATTGAGTGTAGCACATTTTACATTACCACTGATTTTTAATGGAAACTTAACGTGTCATCAGCAAATGGAGCACGTTTAACGATACGATTGACCACTCCTAGTTTGGTTGAACAAACATAACCCCTAAATGATTTTTTTTTAAATAACAAAGCAAAAAACCTATTTCATAGAATTATACGAATGACGTAATAAATAAGTTATATTTGGTTATATAGTTATATAATTAGATCAAATCGGTACGCAACTTATTGGTGTAAATATTTTGTCTTTAAATAAAACAAAAGGTTTCCGATTACAGATAGATAAAAAGACGGATTAAGTTTTTAAGAAAATGTCAAAGCATATTTCTCGTGTATATGTCTTTTGAATTACGCGTATTAGTTCAAGTTTAAAAAGACTATGCTGTATTGTACGCAATGTGACACAATCGTACTCACTTACATTCAATGCTCTGTCATATTTGCTTTTAATTTTCTAAATAAGTAAGACAATTCCTTATGTACTTAACATATGAATATTAATATTCGTAAACGCCTAATTAAATTATAAATAATCTGTTTTATAATTTTTTTATTTGTTTTATTAATAAACGTTAATCGAATATACACTTGAACCTTCTCTTGAAACATTGAAAGAGAAACCATAATATACCAGTCGTTGTACATTTATGGCAAGGAATCCGTTGCGAAAAATAAGTTCACAACAAAATAAAAAGAAAGAACATGTTTGGGTAACCGCATAAAAAGTGTCAGTGTACATTATTTGGACTTTCAACCGGTCTAACTGAGCTCAAATCCTTTTACTAAGCCCACAATTAATCACACATAAATTAGGTATAAGTTAAAATTAACCTCACAGTATCAATATTCAGGGCTTCAAGAAACTTCAGTTCAGTTGAATTACCATTTAACAACCGACTGGTTGTAAACAGACAAGTGCATCAGAACCATAGCTTTGTAAGAAAACGATAAAATGAAAACTTAAACCAGTATCAAATCGATCACACAATCTATAAATCAATATGGAGGCTATATTGTAGGATTCATCGCATTTAAAGTCCGCATACCGTTCTATGATAACATAGGTAAAACACTCGCAAATTGACGCATCTCTATATTTTTCTTCGTGTACCAGATGCTTCTGTTGATTTCAACGCTAATAGGACCAAGTTCAGTCATTTTGGTCGTGTCAGGTTGGTAGGAAATATTTGATTGGGTTCATTGACAAAATCATCGAATTTTGACTGTATTCGTGTTTTATATCCCTGCAAAATCATAATATAAGGTACGTTAATAAATACAATTTTACATAAGGTAGGTTTCGTAAGATAGTTTGCATTTGTGTTCTGCTATTCCTTTCAATTAATCCTGGTAAATCGACTGTTATGTAATTGTTACCGTATCCTTAACAACGGCGATAATATCCTCATTATGAATGAAATCCTCTTTACCGCACACATGTTCCCGCATGTATTATATAAATATTATATAGTGAGCAAAACTTAAGACAAAACAGAAATGAACGAAATCTTTTATGTTGGACTTCAATGTGTAACATTTGAATCGATGAATATAGCGATATTTTGTCATGTTGCTCTGCTTTTACATCGAATTGATGAGGAAAATTGCGTGTGGCGGACCCGGGAAAGATCACAAATAACTTTTTACATATAGGTACACGATGCCACTAACATAGTTTTCGCTTTTTTTTGGCATTATAACATTGCAACTGCAGTTAACCCAAGCTTGGAAAAAATCCAGTCGTCATCGAATAATGACATGCTGCTGGTGTATTTGTATTATTATTTAGTTTCTGCTTTCAGTAGTTTAGTAAACATTTTGAATGCATTCTACTTTTAGATTGAAAAACAAGCAAACTTACATTGAGTTGACGCTCTGTGAATACAATAAATTCTCAAAGTGCTGTTAGTGATTTTAAGATTTTTCCAAGAGTGCTGACCTACCTCAGACGTATCCTAACGAACTTTCTCTATTAAAATATGTAAAATGTGAAATAAAATCATTATGTGCAATAAATACCATTTACATTATCATATTAAAACAGGAAAGCACAATTCAATTGTTCATCACTTAAATTGATAATACAAAACGGATTCACAACGTTACAGGTGGGTTAAAATACGCTTGGGACGTGAGGAGTCTTGATAGCGTCATCACTCAACGTGCAGTGTGTTTTCGATGTACCATTTTGTGTCTGAATACCTCATCAAAAAAACAGCTATGGGTACGTTTCACTTTTATGAAAAAAAGTCTTCATTTTCCAGGTTATAGTGTTTATTGTCAGCTCCCTTCCCCAAAACTTTAGCAAACGGTACTGTGCACAACTCTCAATGTATTACTATACGACGGTGAGCGTCAGGTCGTAATGTGTATTTGAAAAACATTAGCGTATCTCTTTCTCTTCGCTTTACCATGACAACGCAGTGGTTTAGTTACTTTCTCTTTGTTATATAAAAATAGTTTTAGTTATTTTTTCTTTATAACATATTCTATGGAGTAGAAAGATTGCGTACCTGCAAGTCCAAATTACAATAAAAACAATAACTGATATATTTGGTAAAGGGATTAATACTTCTCACTCGTTATTGCCAAAGCAAAATAAAACCCGGCCAAATTTTCCTTACCTGTGATAGAGGCGACGAACAATTACAACAATTCAACAAAAGAACTCGCCATTGCAAGTACAGTGTAAACATCATCCAAATGTATCCGAAGCATACAATTACCTACGTTATAACTTGAAATGCAAATGACCTAAGAATTACTCGTTCCATTTAAAGTAGACTGAATAATATATTATAACGCAATGTGTTCACTGCAGGTTGCCAAACTATCGACTGTTCTGTACGCTGTAATTATGGCTGTCGTCGTTGTCGGTATTGCCTTCGACGTGGTCTCGGACTTCGGAACAGACATATCACCAAATAAGGATGTAAACGCCACAACAACATTGAACCCTGCAAGTGAGCAAAAATAGTATTTATACATGTTTTTTAATAATCTCGTGATAATGCTCATCCATGCAGTCAATTCAGGAGCTTCACTGTCCTTTTTAACATTATTCCGGTTCAATTGCCCCCCTTTTCGAAAAGTATGTATTGCAATCAGTCTGTTCGTAGATATATATAGCAACATGTTTAACACATGTCATTAAAACCAATAACATTTCCACTTTAAGCGGCTCTTATATAAGTAATGTAGAGGCACTGTGAAAAAACCTGCCGTCTTTTATGACAGATCAATCCTTTGTGCATCTTTAATACTTCTTTTTTGAGTGCAAAAGAGATAAAAACAACAATTAAATTTCGATGGTAATCTATTTGCAGTTATCAGTCCAAACATGAGGTTCTCTACTACCACTATTTATCTTGGATGTATGGTAGCACTGTTTCTGGTGACCGGACTTCTTCATCTCCAGGAATGTGTTTACCTTTTTCACGGTCTCTGGTACTTACTTTTTCTGCCATCTGCATATCTTATTTTGACGCAATACAGCATCTGTAACATCACAGATATAACATGGGGTATGTATAGTGTGCTGTGTGCAATATTATTTAAACTGCGGTTTAAACTTTGTTGATAGCCCTCTTACACTTCTTATTGAGTACATACGTAAGCGTACTCAAGGTTTCTGACACATTCTGTCTCTATAATCTCGTTAAGTACCTCGATAATCGTCACAGCGAGGTTTGCGAAAATCTCGAGATATACTTTAGCCAGTGTTTTCTTTCGCGGACGTCCTAAGAATCACCAAGTTATGGATATTCGTAAATAGGTCCGTCACAGGATTTTTCAATTTACATTTTGAAAACAAAGGTCTCACCGTACAAGTAGTTTCATTATCAAATTCTATGTTTGTACCGCTCTTGTCTAAACAAGAACTATTATTGATCGGCGTGTGTTGGAATACCATCGATGCGGTTTTTTATGTATTAAGTTGTGGCATATACTTCGCTCTCCAAAAATGTACATAAGTTTATTTATTTTGTGAGACATGAAAAGCTCATTGCTATTCTGTAGGATCATTCCATTGTATGTACCTAGCTTTGGTTATTTTAAGTTATTCCTCACTCTGATAATTTAACATTCAAAATCATCGATAGAATCCGATTACCATCATTATAAAACATGTATTAGTGTCATCATTATTATGATCAGAGCACCATTATCATCATCAAATTATCATTTTTATAATCATATTTTCACTATCATTATCATCCTTATCATTATTATTCATTCGAACCATCACTATCATCCATTCCATCGTAATAATGATGTTAACTGTGATGAAGATTGTGATGCTACTCATACTGCTGCTGATGATGAAGATGATGCTGATTTTGTTAATGTTGACGATCATAATCGTTCATCGTAATCATTGTAAACAAACGAGTGACAGACAGACAAATTGAGATTGTACGAGATACATTTTTTTAAACAACACGTGGGCAAAAAATATATAATTAGGCGTTTACACTTATCAGAGAATGTTCCATACCGGTCAAAGAAATGTTAAAACACCGTCACAAATGCGCACGCGTTTAAGTGAGAATATATGTTATCGAAATGCATCTTGCGCTTTGTTAACTTTGTTGCGGCATTCGACTAGTCTACAAATGCAATGTTCTTGTATGAACCAACTGGTTATGATCAACATTAAATTTTGTTTAACAATATGAAATTATGCAATAATATAATATGTACGCAATCATTTATTTGCTGGAATGTTGCGTGTAATTATTACATATAACAGAAGGAGCCAATTTATTTATTCGGTATATTAAGTGATGTTAGAGAAAGCCAGTTCTGTTTAAAAATTTAAATAATCATCAGCGTATACATTTTCACGGGAGGTTATTTTGAGCAATCCATGGTTCGTTCTGTTTCAAGCTGTTCTTAAGTCAGTAATTGGGCTACGATTCTTATTAATTGTATTGACTTACCAAATATACCAGAAAAGGGTTTAACCCTCAAGAGTGAAACAAACAAATCAGGACTTCTGTTCGCGCAATGCTACACCCAAACACAATTATTTTAAGAACATGTATGACTGATTCATAAGAAAGGAGATACTTTATTCGTACACGCTATTTTTAGGTACCCGCGAGGGCGAACAACAGCCTCAGAAATCTGCAAACCCTCCTTGGCATAAACAATTTAAACTTCTATTGACACGTCTATTCTTGTAAGTATTTGACGTACTTTTGTATTCTGTTATAATGTTGTTTTTGTTTTTTCTACCTTTTCTACTTTACAGCGTAGGGTATTGTTTAACGACGTAGCTTAGACTCCAAGAGACAGTTGTACCAATGTAATTTTGATTTACTATTTTTGTATGTAGCCGTATGAACAATAATGCAATATTCAGACATTTCAGGTATTGGTTATACTTCGAATATGACCTTGACATTATGCGTGTTTTCAAAGACAATAATGACACACTAACACATTTTCAGTTGTTCTTAAAAAATATGTTGATATTGAGATCCCGGTTAACTCGTTATTTGCAGTATGATGGGACCATTCTTATTTTTTTCTACGGTTTACAATTTGAATCATATAATTAGGTCAATGATAAGTTATTTCAAACAACAAGGCGGGCGATATTTGCGACAAACACAGATATTGGTTTACATGATCGCCAGTTACATGTATATGTAAAGGCTAATGGTTAGACAGACCTCACACTGCTAAACTGGTTACGCCCTTTATGTTTTCAGTTGCTTCTTTAAAGAACAAGAGAACGAAGAGAGTCCGGATTCTGCTAGGTAGGACGCGTTCCCATATGGTTAACTGCTCACATTTTTTAGATTTCTTTCTATCCCATTATTTAGGTGTAGCATAAACCAAACCTAACTCCTCTCGGCGTAGTAACATTATCTTGTGTTCTTTTCCATTTTGACGAGTTTTACAGCGCGTCATTTAAAGTTCACACCGACTAACACTTGAGTGTGTTTTATCGCAACTGGTTTATAATAAGACCTTTACCAGTAAATACGTTTTAAAACAAACATTTGTTGTATATAATGTTTCTGTCGAAAAATGTTATGATATTTTATTGTCGTTTTAGTAACAATAACACTTAGAGCTCAGAGAGCAGCAATGGAGGAGCATATGGTGATGATATTTATTTGTTTAATGTTTATAATAATAATAATAATAATAATAATAATAATAATAATAATAATAATAATGATAAAAGCTTTATTTACTGAAGGTTACACCTTAAGACAATGACACATTATACATGTGCAGATGAATCAATACTTTTTTACAATGTGGCCTTCTTAAAATAACATACACAAATAGTTCTATAACAAGTAAAACATTCAAACACTATTTACTTACACCTATACATAACACACATTATGTCTTTTAGACAGACACACATGAAATAAAATTGATTAGAAAATAACATGACATATCATTGATAAGAAAATAAATGTGCTTTATATTGCCTTTTAAAAGCAGAGATAGAGCATGCGATTCGTATTCCAATTGGTATACTGTTCCAGATATTCATGCTATGGTATAAAAAAGCTCGTTTCTTATAACATGTATTTACTTTGGTATTAACAATATCGTTATAGGTTGCAGATCTTAAGTTTTAGTTGTGATTTTGAGAAAAAGTTATAATATCATTTAAATATTCCGGAGTCTGATTGTTGACACATTTATATATTAAGATTGCCGTGTGGTATTTACATCTATTATTAAACGAGAGCCAATTAAGCTGTAAAATCAAATCTATGGATGGTGTTCTAGTTTGCTTTTGTAGAATGACTTTTGCTGCGCGTTTTTGTAAAACATTAACTTTTGTTTAATTGGTTTTATTGGCGTTTCCCCAGATCGTACAACAAAAATCGAAATTTGTTAGAATATATTAATTATGAAATAATTTCTTCAAATCAAAAGTAAGATAATTTGATATCTTTTTTTAGCAGAGATATTTTACTGCTTATTTTAGAGCAAGTTTTATAAATGTGTATTTTCCATTGCAGACGTTTGTCGATATAAAGTCCTAAAATATTATGGCTAGTGACATTCTCAATAGCATTATTATCTATTTTTAGATTAAGGTTGATATTTTTAATGTTTTGTTTTGAGCCAATAAGCATGCATTTTGATTTATTAGGGTTTATCATCATGTTATTGAGGGTGAACCATTTTTGTATGGAATAAATATCATTTTGTAAGTTAGTCTGAATTTCTGAAGGATTGGCCCCTGTAGCATATAGTGTCGAGTCATCAGCATACAAGTCTATGTCTGATAGGTTAAGTAATAACCCAATATCATTAATATAAATTAGAAACATGAGAGGGCCCAAAATAGAACCTTTAGGGACACCACTCGTAATAGTTAGAGGGGTATAAAAACTAGTCTCTAGTTTAACGCATTGTTGTCTTTGACTAAGATAAGAACGCCAAAGGGACAAAGTACCATCTGAAAAGTGATGAAGTTTTAGTTTGTACAACAGAATTCCATGATCTACTAAATCAAAAGCTTTTTTCATGTCAATAAAACAGAACCAATACAATTACCATTATCTATATCTTTTAGGCTCTCATCAATGAGTCGAATCAGTGGTGTTTGGCAAGAATGATTTTCTCTAAATCCTGACTGATGGTTTTTTAACACATTTGTTACACGAAAGAACTCTTTTAATTCATTTGGTAGATGTCTTTCGAATATCTTAAATATAGTTGGCAAAATTGAAATCGGACGATAGTAATTACAGTCCTTTCTGTCTGAGCCTTTATATATTGGTAGAACATACGCTTCTTTTAACAAATTGGGGTCAATTCCTGTACGAATACTATTATTTATTATCGATGTTATTGGTGGACAATATGCTCTCCACAGTATTTTATAATATTTGCACCGATCTCGTCGATTCCCGTTGCCTTGTTAACATTTAAATTGCCAATTATTTTACTTACTTCGAGAGGGGTAATGTAATTTATAGAAAATTCATGCTGTTTTAAGGATTTGTCGAGATGTAGCTTTAAATAAGAAAAGTATTCTTCGTAAAATTACAGCTTATCAAGTATGTTTGATATGTTTGTAAAATACTCATTTAAGGTAATTAGGATCCTACATTTTCCCTCAACATACACACCGTTCACTAAAATTTTATTTGGCAAATTCACTCCGCTGTTTTGATCATTGTTATTATTAGATATAATCTTAAAAAATTTCAAATATCGTACTAATACCATTTTTAACAGCATTGCTGTAATATTCTTTCTTGCTTTTCCGAATTAATGCCGTAGTTTTATTTCGTACCAGTTTATAATTGTCCCAGTCTTTAATTTTGCGGAAATGATCTCTATCTATGGCAGTTGACACATTAATTGGAAAAATCACGAGGTCTTTCATGTTAACGTGTATTGGAAAATTCATTTTCAGGAACAAATTTCAAACAAGTGTTTCTATTAACCGCTTACCTGTGCTAAAGAAGTACTATAACATCGCTTTGTGCTATACAGAGTTTGCATTCAAACGAGTGAAGCGTATTGCATAACAACGCATTAAAAGTTTTCTATAACATATTGATCTCTGTTAAATAAATTTCTCTCATCCGCTTCACATTAAAGCAGAAACAAAATTCGGAGTTGGTTTATTTATTTGTTGTAGTGTCCAATGATCAATAAATCCATTGTACAGTATAGCGGATAGTAAAGCTTTCAGATCAAACTGTGCATACATGAAAGCTATTTCGGAGGTACTTTTGCGGATATGTAACTAGGTGAATGTTTAAGAAGACGAACTTAATGAAGCACTACAAAACCTGATACAGAAAGAAACAGAAACTGAGTTTTGGGATGGCCTAAAACTATTATGTATTAACTCTGAGAATGGCAAAACGAAGACCAATGATGATGGCAAGACGATAACCACTAACGATGGCAGGACGAAGCCCACTGACGATTGCAAGGCGATGACCGCTAACGATTGCGGGACAATAACCATTGACGTTGGCAAGAGGACGCCCACTGACGAAGGACAGAACACAATAATGAAAGGTACTGTTATTGTAATCATTATGATCAGAAAAGTCTTAATATACGCACATTTAACCATATGAACATTATATATTAATATTAATATGATATTAATAGCGAAGGTCTAAGCCTCTGCGCGAATATGTCATTAAACCCGTTTTGTGACGGTGGCTCTTTTATCTTATTTATGTGGTTTACTAAGCCACATTTATCCCATGAGAGCCAAAATAAGAATATGTGGACAATTGTAACGTCTTCGAGGACATGAAATCGTTATCGAGCTGTCCCGTCTGGTGTGTTTTTATACCATATATAGGATGCTATAATGTATATCTTTCAAAATAAATACTTTCTCTTTATTGTATAAGGTCCTCTTTTATTACAGATCAGCTAAATGAATTAAGAAACACATGGTTGATGATTTTTGCTGTGACAAACACGATCTGGCTTGCCTTGATCTTCACCCTTGCCAACAAAGGTCAGCTGTTCAGTGTATTAGGAAGCAACCCTGCCGGTACGTAGAGTAGCATTTCATTGAGTAAAATAATGATATTGCCTAAAGAAATCAATGACGTTTGATGAAATCAATGAGTTTCATCAGTTTAATTTAATAGCACTGAATTTGTTTTTGGTTCAACACCTTGGAAATGGTCCTTAAACAAGTAGAGGGAGTGTTTTCTGCTTTGATATGCTGAAATCAATTGCAGAGATATGAAGTAAATAGGTCGCATGACCTATCATTAAAATGATAAAGTTTTAATTTGTATAAAAGAACCATATGGTCCACAATATATAATGCTTTTTTAAAATCCAAGAAAATTATTCCTAACAGATTTCCATTATCAATGTGTTTAAGCCATGAACCAACTTTATTAATTAATTCTGTTTTGCAAGAATAATATTTGCCAAAACCCGACTGAATTTTGTTTAATAGACCTGTAGATTCTAGATATATATGCAAGTGTTTGGCTATATGTTTTTCAAATATTTAAGATATAGTAGGTAAAAGTGATATTGGTCTACTATTATTGTGATCTTCTACCGATTCCCCATTGTATAAAGGTACAACGTTTGCAATGTTAAGAAGGTTTGGAAAGGTGCCATGTGATATACAGTTTTTTATAAGAGCAGTGATTGGTTGTATTATGAATTCTTTGCAAAGTTTAATAATGCTGGGCCCTATACCATCAGCCCTAGCAGATTTGTTTGACTGTAGTTGATCAATTAAAGTACTAACTTCTAACGAAGTAAAAAAACTGAACAGAGAAATGCTTAGAATCTAGCTAAGCATCTAGATGTGTTTTCAGTGAGTGGAAATCGTGTCTAGCAAATTCAGTCTTTTTAATAAATTTCGAGATGTCAACAAATGGTCTATTATTGATGAAGGTTCAGTAATTATATATGGTTTGTACTTTAAATTGTTGATTTGTAGCCAAATAGATTCAATATCGTCACTTTCTAAATCATGTCTACGTACAAAAGAGATGCTATCTTTAATATGAACTATTATACCGCCTCCAGCAGAAATAGCCCTATCACGTCTTACAATGCTGTAACCGGAAATTAATATATAGTATTAATCTCCGTTTTATCATTTAAAAATGTTTCACAAAACCCTACTATATCTAAAGAACTATTTTCGTGTAAGTAAACACAAATTTTATCCAATTTAGGCAATAAATGATGGATATTCAAATGCATAATATGCAAACCTTGAGATGTGTATGGAATATAACAATCATTATTTACTTTACATTTTAAAGTAGATAAAGTATGTGAAATTTCGCAAGAACGTTATTATCCAGGGATGATATATCAGTGTCTAAATTATTTATTGTGCTACATCTAACATTATTCAATCTTAAGCAATGTGGTTTATGTTGATTTTTATCATCATTAGCAATAATTTAACTTCACTTACATTTGTGCGAGTTACATTTGTTACCGACGAAACAATGCCAAATTTATTGGTGCTATAGAACGATGTAGTACGTCTGTCATAAATAACCGATTGTCTATAACTATTTGATATAATGCAGAAAATAGGTTTAAAAGGAAAACTATATAAGGTCCTTGTCTCTATGCACTCAAATTTGCGGAGTCGCGTGCGTGTCATAAATAACAATATCACTACTGATTTTAAGTGTAACATCGGTACAAGGCAAGGGGAAGTAACAAGCACGATAATTTTTAATTTATTCATAAATGAGTTATCCCTTTACCTACGTGACCGAGGCCAGCAAGGAATTTTCATTACTGAAGATATTAAAAAAATACAGTGTATATTATTTGCGAATGATGTAGCGAGTTGCTCTGAAACCGCTATAGAACAACAGCGTCAATTGGATAGTACTTTTGATTTTTGCCAAATAAGTGGCATGACTGTAAATGAAAAGAAAACCGAAATAATTGTATTTAGAAATGGTGGCCCATTACGGTCATATGAAAATTGGTTCTCGTGTAAAATCGTGTAAATGTTACATCAGTGTACAAATACATGGGATTATTGTTTACTCCTAAATTAAGTTGGTCCAAGGCTAAAGCTAAGTTGGCAATGCAAGCGAAAAAATCCATTAATGCGATGAAAAGCTACCAAGGATATTTTGGAAAATTTTACCTTCAAGAATATTTCAAACTTTTTGACTCAATGGTTAAGCCAATTCTTACATACGGGGCGGAAATTTGGGGCCATACCGTTTCTGAAAGCATAGAACAAATCCAGACTCAGTTTTGCAAAGATTTTCTTGGTCTAAATAAGTCAACCAACAATTGTATGGCTCTAGGAGAGGTTGGTAGATTAGAATTATGTGTAGACTATCATTTTAACTGTATTATATACTGGTGCAAACTAATTCACATGCCATTACATAGATACCCCAAAAACTGTTATAATATGTTGAAATGCCAGGATGAAATCGGAAGGACCAATTGGGTTACTTCTGTAAAAAATCTGTTATTTAACTATTGTTTTGGTTATATCTGGGTTTATCAGGATGTTGATAATGTTAATGTATTTTTACAACTTTTTAAAGATCGCCTTATTTGTTGTAACAGGCAAAAATGGTCAGGAAGTTTATTCGACTCGTCAAGATGCGAAACATATAGAATGTATAAGTCATTGCTCGAACCAGAAAAATATATTTCGCTTAAAATACCATTCTACTATAGAAAAGCACTTGCAAAGTTTAGATGTTTCAACCATAAGTTTCTTATTGAAACTGGACGACATGTTGGTAAAGCACATGCTCTTAGATATTGTACACATTGTCTAAATGTAGAAAACACTTTTGCTATTGAAAACGAATGTCATGTATTTTTTCATTTTTCTAAATTCCACGAAGAACGTAATGTATCTTTTTTCTTGGTATAATGGAAACAGAGAAGAAATCGATTTTATTGATCTGACAAAAACGAAAAATGATCTAAAATAATAGCAATTTTCATATATTTCTTAATGCGCAAAGCACAAACATAAAACTATTCACAACTCATGTATGTATAATGTGACATGTCTGTATATTTTATTTTGGGTCGGTGGCCGTTAATTATTAAATAAATTGTCTTGTCTTGTCTTTTGGGTAGTCTGCAGTCACGTGTTACATGATTATGACGTCCAAAGTTCGTGCAATGTCGACTGTTTTCATGATTGACGTATTAACGAACGTACCGGAAGTCACGATTTTCATTCTGACAATCATGACAATCATGATGCTCACTCCGGGTGTCCAGGTGTCCGTTCCTTAGATCATGATGCCTGATAAAGTCATGGTACCCATTACGGAAGTCATGATGCCCTTTCCGGAAGTCATGATAATCGTTAGGGAAGTCACGATGCCCGTTCCTAAACCCATGAATCCCGTATTGGAAGTTCGGTTTAGCGCTCCGGTATTTACGATGCCCGTTTTTGAAGTCACCTCTAGAAATACATCTCCGCTGATTTTGATGGTGATGAAGATGTTGTTGTTGTTGCTGCTGCATTATTTTGTTAGTTATATGCACGACTTCGTTGATTGCTTCCACAAGTGAACTTGATCCATAAATATTTGGGTGAATTCCATCATGTGTGAATAGTCGTTTCGCCAAATGTCCGTTTCCGTACAAAAAAACAATTATAACAATCGATCAGTTTAACCGGAAGTGAGCTCGATACATATTCCAGCAGGGAGTTGAAACGCGTACATCAACATCACGTCGAGGACTTATTTTGCAGATAAATATCTCACATTTTGTTTGATCTTGAATGCATTGCGCTGTCTTAAAGACATCATGCACCCTGTATACACACAAAACGGTGTCACCTTATCTTCAAAAGCACGAATTTATCAAAGGTGTAGAATAATTCCAATATTTATTACCAATATCCAAAAACAATCCAGCATATGTGTTAAATATTATGAAATAAGCAATTACTAGTTTGTCAAATAGTGTTAATGATAACAGTTTTCATCGGCATTTTGCTGCTGGTGGCATTAAGATTTCGACAGCATTGACCCCAAGCTTCCAAACAGGCTGGTGCCTTGTGTTGCCTTACAGTAAAGCAGGCTCATCAGTTCTGCGCGAAACTTCGAGCCGCTGAACACGTAGATGGCAAAGTTGAAGGTGGCGTTGAAGTAGCTGACCAGAATGGCAACATCGTAAAGGAACTGAATGTACTCGGCATCGTAATAGGCCATGTAAGGATCAACTAACGCGAGCGCCAGGAGCTTCACAGCGGTATAATCGTGAGGAGGAACAGCACGCATAGTGAAATCATGAGAATCGACAGTGGACGCGTGTCGCGCAACTGACCGGAAATATTCATCCGCTGACGTCTTGAACGGGAGCGCGCAAGCTCCACTACGATGATGACGTTTCCAATGAGAAGCTGCGGGAACGGCAAGCCGAAAGTTAACGTGAAGTCGATCCAGAAGTAAACATAGTCATTTAGGTCGTAGTATTCCTTCGTGGACGGAGCGCACTTCACGCCCTTGTATCCATTCACATCATACATCACGAGTAGTATTATATTAATTCCGAACACGGCTAGCACAATCGTGACGATGATCAACCCAGCGTTTCGTGGGGAACAGCCCAGTCTCACTTTATGCGGAAATAGCACGCAAGCTGTTCTCTCGAGCGTGACGGCCACGATCAGCAACGGGGAGAGGTGGGTGCTGCAGAAGGCAAGGTAGACTCTCGCTTTACACCCGAGGTTACTCAGCAACATTGTGTCAACGCCAAAGGTATATCGCACCCACATTGGCAGGACTTCGCTGAACCAGAGCAAACAGGAACACCGCCGTTGACGTCAACTTCTTCTGACGAAGCAGCACGAACATAGTCATAGCGTTTCCGATCGTTCCAATGGAAATAAGAATCGGCGGAATCACCCTCAAGAGCAGCGCACTCGTGTCTCTATAGTAACCGATCGGCGGCGGCCACCTCCCGAAAACGTTTGATGACGTCGCATTGAACGTCTCCTGTTCTGTAACGTTTATCAATGTAACATTACTAGCAAACTTTGTAGTTACATCAATAGATTCCTAAGTTTCGATTTTTTTCGTTCAAAACTCCTTTACTTGAACAAGTATTTTAATTTATTTTTATTTCGCCACTGTTCATGCTCGGTGTCAGGCGTCTATGTCATTCGCGATCTCTGATCTGAAATGACTGCTGTATGCAAGTACTGGTAATATTTCATAAATTCTCAGCACATAGCGGATCTGGTTCTGCCTAGATAATTCGCCTTATGACTGTGTCATCTATATTAACTTATTAATCTAGTGGGGAAAGAACTAATCATCTCATACTGTTATGTTTTTGCTCAAAATGTTAAAACATTATATTAGAAATAATTACGTGAATAAGTGATTAATAATGCAGGAATGATAATTGGATTCGAATCAGAAGCAAATCAGAAGGGACTGTAGTTAGTCACAAATTATCAATTATCAATAATTTTGGAGCGACCCATATACTTTGGTGGTTATGGTGATTATGGAAGCTATCAGTAAAATTACTAGGCTGTTTGTCACCGCCATCAAGTAAACCGCTCATGAGAACTACGCCGTGCTTCCGAAGCTGCCCAAGCCAATCTGGCGTTTGCTTAAGAAAACATATTTTTCGATCATGGTTTATTGTCGAATTACCCACAGTAAGGAGTATAGATGCGTAGAATTCGCACTCGTGATTTGATAACACGCATCTATACAACTTACTGTGGGTTATTCGACAACAAACCATCATAGAAAAATATTATTTCGATTCTAACACGATTCGGATTGAGTTAGTTCAAGCTTTAGGACGTGAACTATATTTTTCAATACCCCGCACTTCTAAGTACAAAGTTTACTATTAAGTGACGTCATTGAATTGTACAAACATATGACGTCGTTTTCATTCATAAATATTTTGCAAATGACGTCACTTTCATTGATAACAACAATCGTAAAAACTTAATGATATCACTTTTATTGATGCTACTAAAAAGCTGACATTCTATAAATGTTTTCTGAATTACGCTTCCTAACAAATAACATTCTTTGTAGGCGTGGTTATGCCACTTATCACCAAATATACAATTTGTTGTGTCATTACATTTATATACATGTAGTACAGTCCCTGGGCACCTCCAGTGTGCAAAAAAGAGTGAAAGCTGATTTATATATCATTTTTAGGTAAATGTCTGAAGTGTCAGAAAATTTTGGGTGGACATGCCGCGTGATGGTAGGTTTTTTGTAATCCAAGATGGCGTCCAAGATGGCCGCCAAAAATGATAAAAAATCCAGTTATCTGTTTTTCAGTCTGAATTTTCTGAATTTGAATAAGATTATTATTTTTTCTTGACTAAACAATGGAAAACATGTTTTTGTCGCAAAATATGTCACTTTCTGCCATATTTTTTGACAAATATTTAAAAAAAGGACAAAAAAGTATCCAAAAAATGCGAAAAAAAGACATAAAAATTGAAAGTGAGTGCAAACTTTCAATTCTGTTGCTTGTAATTTTATTAATTATTTCAATTTAGTACCTGTTTAGTGTACGGGCATTAATACTCTTTACATAGATGCTGTTTTCATCTAAAACGGACACGGCATTGTTGACTTATTCCAATTTAAAGGTGGGTGGGGTAATTATAAGGTTTAGTCAATTATGTTTGCAAATACTACAATTTTTTACCTTTGTTACAACAATTTTAATTCAGAACATAACGCATGTTTTTTTCTTAAAACATTTTTTGATGACATGAGATTTTCTTTTTCTAATTATGTAATTTATTGTATTCGGTTGCCATGGTAACAGTTTCGAAATACTTCTATTTCCAGTTTAAGTGCTTAAAGTTTCCAATAATCGCTTTTTTATAGTGTTATGCTATTAAATTACTTTATCGCAAAAAATATTTCAAATGAGATCACACAAACACGATTTACGATGTTTAGAAAACTGTACTAGTATTCGGATATATTGAAATTGGGATAGCATTCAAATTACTGTTGACTATTGCATTGGTTTTCGAAATAGAAGACACACTTTTATCATAATTAAGGTTTGAAAAATACGATTGACATAGAATCAATGAAGTTTATTAATGGATATCACATTGAGTAATTGCATAATTTATAACAAACGTGTGTAAATCTGTAACAGATAAAAAGTAAATCTGTATAAAGATTGTATAACGATCACCTTATAATTACAATATACAAACAATAGAAAAATAAAATGCTTCATTTATCAACGGTTCGATTAACGCAAACCATAGCTTGTGTACATAACTGTGCTGTTATCGAATTCGACGAAGAGCCATGTGCACGCATACCACTTTACACCACAAGCTAGATACAATACAAATATTTTGCTTTCAAGCTAAAATCAATGTAAAATTAACATATCAACAAATGTGCATGTACTACAAATTTGCATTGAATATGTGAAGAACATGAGGAAATCTGTAACAGAGTCAGTCAAATATATAATATATAGCATTATATTTTTTACATTCTAAATAATCAAAATACAAAGAAGAAATATAACTTGAGTCACCAACAGTCGGTCGTCATTATTTTAGACTATACCTTAATCTTTATTAATAATGTAATGTTTTCATAATTAACTATGTATATTAAGATTGCAACAGAGGACAGATATATGTATATTACTGTATAATTATCACAATGTAATCACAATAAGTAATAAGACAAAAATATCAATCACTATAAGTAATAAGACATACATTTATCAGGTTTTGTATATCTAGCGAAACACATCTTTCTTGTAAGGACTATACCTTTATCATTATAAATAATGCAATATTAATATGCATTTAAATATTTTTCCCACATTGCAACAGGTGATAATTTTGTAAATTTTGTAACAAGTATTTGATTGTATAATCACAATAAACAAAAAGAAAAAAACATTTCATTCATCTTCATAATGTATAACTTACGCAAAAAAGGAGTCAGTTACCGTGATAATTCTTGTAAAGATTGCATGTTTAAACAAACTCAACTATACATGAACAAAACCATGACGGTTGATATGTTTGACATTATGTTCATTTCAAATACTTTAACGTCATAACTGAATGAACTATATGTCAAATATGCACTATGAAGTGTAGTACATGAATCTTAATTTTGACAACGAGTTCTGTCAAAAGATCATTTGCGATACATTCAATTTATAGAGTGTAACCCCGAATAATCACTATTGTTGGATGCTGTTGAGTTTACAATACCATTGGTACTGAAAGAAGTACATGTGGGTTCTTGCAGCAGCCATCTGATTTCCCACTTTTACACTTGCAGTAAAAACAACAAGGTACACCAGCTTTCCTGCATACACAACGCTTTGTAGAACACTTTGTGCAGGAACAAACCAACACCAGATTCTTTGGAACAAACACTTTTGGGTTTGACTGTAGTAAAAGTCCATCTTTCTCTTCAAACCCAAAGTCTGTGGGATTTGCTGTGACTTCAATAAGACAATGCATTTGCATATAACAAACATATATACATCTTAGTATGTGCAAACGTATGGCTGCACTTGTCGGCTGAAGGTCAGACAAGTCAATTGCTTTACGCTGGTGATACAACGTATATCTTAACTCATCCATTGTTGTACAAGGCGTACCGGGCTTTGTCACTTTAACCAGGTAGTTTTCTGCTTTTGAAATCGCTAGGTCTTGCTCATGTTTGTCAAGTCTTTTCCCAAAGTCCTCTAAATACTGTTCCGGGCATACTTTCAACGCTGACTATTTTGTTCCCACCTTGCTCGTCATATCGCACCAAGTTAAAATATGAGCAGCTCTTAAAACTTTACACAAAGCAGGCTTCTTTTTGTGCAATCTTGTGCAATGGGATATATCGAGGGGAGTTTCCTATTCCTGCACGGATCCAAAATTCCTGCAGTCCACGTAATTGAAGGATGCTGAAGAAGTGAAGTGCTTACACTACGACATCTGTACCACCAGAAATGATAACACATCGTCTTGGTCCTTCGGCAGATGCATTGACGGCATGGGGAATCATTCGCACATCGGCTTCTTCCATTGAAAGATCCAGCTCAGGCAGGGGGTTCAATGTTTTATTTACAACAGATACACATGGTGTTTCATGTTCTGGTTGATCTATTCTGCTAACAACAATGTGAATATTGTGTTGCCACTGATATCCAGGATCGCAGTTCTTAATAGGTATTGAAGCATTGTCTTGTTCTTTCCTGATGGCCAAAATGTTTCCATGCGTACTGGTAATTGGGTGTCCTTCATAACTGTACTTATTTCAATCGGTTTTGCATTACCTCGTCTGGTTCTCTCTGAATCTTTAATTGACATTTCATTGTATGTGTCAAATACGAAATCGATTCTGTCAGCTTTACTGCATCTTGGATGGAGGATTCGCAGAGGTCACCAAATGTTCGTATATTTTTGAGGGAGACTTTTCTCACATTAGCCATTACATCTATTAAATAAACTGTTGGAATCTCTTGCCATACTGAGTGTGATGTGCTTTCCGTTTCGGCTATAAATTTCTCGAGCTCATGAACGAGGGTACTTTTCTGCGGCTTTGTTATGAAACCCTCTTTATCAAACATGCAATTTGATTGCACCAGATCATATTTGAAAATTTCCTTTGTACAATGGCCTCTTGCTTAACATATTTCAATACTTCTATGTCCCAAAGCCACATCTTTATCTGTTTGCTTATTCTTGGACAAGACTCCTGATGGTCACTGTGCACTGATTTAATTGCATGTCTTGATGTTGTTTCTGTGAATGGTGTCAGAAAGGGCATTATCTTTCAAAACTAATCTCTCTCGGCGAAATTCAGTGTACAGCTCTTTGCCTTATTCTTTGACGTTTGTCATGTGCTCACGAATGTCATCGGTCATGACTTCATGTGTAATAATATTGTTTAGCTTTGGATCAGTATTGCAGTTGACCTTGAAAGGGTTTTCATACAGCTTAATGTATTGCATCATGTCTGTTACATTTTTCTCTCTTGCCTTTGTTTCTGAAACTGAAAATTCATGATGTACTGTTAGCTCATGAAGAAAAGGCTTTGCTCTGCCAAGTTCTCTATGAAGAGTGCTGACCGATATCATCTCATGATATCTCATTTCCCACTCAGAGACAAAATCCTTCTTTCTAGAACTTCCAGTGATGCCACCGCTGCTCTTCTGTGACTTGTTTATAGTCTGCTCTAAACTCTGGTCTGCCGCAACAGCTCTAAAATGTCCTGATGTTCGTTTGACAACAAACATTCCTTTCATGAAATTAGAGTATACATCTGGAGCAGTGTCTTGAAGCCGTCTCATGTCTTCCAGATAAAGAGAGCACCACCTCAAATAATTCGTACAGTCAAAAATTGCAAAGAAAGGCAAAATTGATTGTACTGTATAAAGACGTAGAAGCCAATCCCCTTCTCGATCTTCCCGAACATGATTTCTCAAAAGTCTGACAAGCTCTATGAATTGATCCCAATAAAGAAATGTCTCGCTTTTTGAACTTTTCTCTTTTCTGAATACTGTAAACTCTCGGGACATATCTACTGCTGTAATTTCGAATGTATCTAACAGCTGTACACTTTTTCCATATCCTTTGCTGCTACAGATTGTTGAAGATTTGCTAATGTTTCAAACTCTGTTTCGTATTCTGAAATTCCATGCTCCTCAAAAAATGCTCTCCACTGAAGGCGTTCCATGGCTTCACTTAACAATAAGATGCCTTTAAACGAGCGTGCATAATGAGAACCGGCTAATACCGACTGAACAACGTTCTGACCAAATACACAATTTTCCACCCATATATTTTCAGCACCGCTGTTTCTAAGGTAGCGTCCAATACAGCCAAGGAATACCTTAGTCATGTGGAATTACCCAAGCATAAGTACAATGTCGGAAAAGTCCTGCGGATTAGCCATAATAATTTCACGTGCAATGTGATACACACCTCCATCGCATGTTACAGGGAGATTCTCTTGGTCAAGTTGTACTAATACCTTCTGGAAGTTCTTTAGGGCAGTGTTTACGGTCTGGTAATCAGTGACAGGATAGGGGATTACTGGCAGAAATCCAACTGTCATTTCCGGCACATCAGCTGTTGACATGAGGGAATTAAACGCACTCCAGGAAGGTATTGACTGGATCGTTGTCTTCATATGTGGCATGTCTTTATCAGTGTTGTCTGTGTCCAGTAAATTCATTCTTCTCAATATCCATGCTGTATCGCTTTGACTTACTTTTTCTTGCTCTTTTTCATCTTCTGCAATTGTGTCATTGCATACTATGAACTCCGCATTTAGCCGTGGCTTTCTGGAGGGCCTAGTATAAGGTTGTAGACATTGGCATTGTAGTGTTCCTTGAAACGGTTTTGATCCGTGAATGATACCCGTCTGTGAAATTAATGGCTTTCTGTTCATGACATTTGTCTTTTCCTGAAAAAGGACAGACACGTTGTCATGGCTCCCATTGATCCCCAATAATGTAGCTTCTTCGTGGTTGAAATTATCAAATGCTGCGGTTGTGAACATGTCTTTGTGAAAATGACTTGGTAATGGCACTGTTTCTGAACTTGTCGTTACAATTAAGCTTGCCATATCATTGTGGTATTTCTGCAGTTCATTGTAACTTATGCCTATGCCAAAATGATTCATGCAGGTTATTAGCTCTCTACTTTTGCGTTTGTCATGTATCGATTGTGCATTCATTATGTGCAACGGAGTTCTTTTTCTGCCATTGTGCAGGTCGAAATAGATCACTTGAAAAAGTGCCTTCATTCTGGTTGTTTTTCTCTCTCTGTCATCTTCTTTTTCTTCTCTTCTCGCTCCATCTATCACATTATCTGTAGAAATATCATGGTCGTGAATGGTTTCATCATTTTCATCAACATTAGCGTCGACATTGTCATCCTCCTCCTCATCATCATAATCATCATCGTCATCATGGTTTCCTTTAGCACTATCGAGTGTTTCATTCTCATCCCCGATGTCAGAATCATTAGATGTGTCGTTGTCAATATTGTTTCCACATTTATCATTAACAGCATTGGTACCACAATCGGTAGATATTTTGTGATATTTTGAACCCCGTCTTCGTTTAGTTTGTTTGTCGATCTTAAAGAGAGTACCGAAGAATATGTGCCATGCTGTAGGAATCTTTGTGTTGTCCCAAGAATCTTTAAGTTCATTTGAGTCGCAGAATCTATCACACAGATCAAAATCAGTTTTTAAGACTTCGTCACGAAGAACTTGTGCACATTGCTTTAGGAAATTATTCGGGTCAACGTCTGTAGTTGCTTCTGCATTTTGTGCTGATATTACCTTGGCAGATTCATAAATTCTTGATCCCCTAGTGATATAAATATCTTCACAAAAATGATCATATATCATCATCCTCAATTGTCTGTTACTAAATTTTATTTGATTGGCAGGCAGTGATTTGTTCAAATGGTCCCTCAAATCGCTTAGGGAAACTCTGCTTTTAGATTGTATTTACATGTACTAAATAACCTCTGTCTAAGTGAATTCCGGTTATCACCTTACTCAAATGTAGTCCTCGTATCATCGTAACGTCTAAAGTAATTTAGCATGCAAAGCTTATGGTAATACAAGTTTGCGCCAAACACTGAATGTTCATCTTGTAAATCACATGTGCGTAAAAACACATCATCTTGCATGGAAACGGTAGCCTTTAAAAAATTTCTGGCCATGGAACTGTCTGAAATCCTTGATTTGTCATGCTTACCTTTATATCTTATTTGGCAACATACAATACATACAGTCTTATAATGACTTTCCTTTATAAGTGACTTGCTTCTTGGTTCGCCATCAGAACGATGTATTCGAGTTGACGTATTTTCATTATTGTCGTCAGTTTTAGTAGACGTGCTATCGTTTGATAAATTAAGCAATGATTTTTATGTGTATATGACTTATAACAATAATTTGTGACATGATAAACAAAATTGTTATTGTCTTATCTGAGCAGTCTATCATGAACTATATCCTTTCGTATCTCAGCAGCTTCTTGAATGGCTATCCTGCCTCTTTCAGTGCCAGTTGTTGGATATTTTGTTTCATTTTGGCAGATAATGCATCTTGTGACATCAACATCATCTGAGACATTTCTTGGTCGTTTTCTCGGATTTCCACTCATTTTGTTCATTTAGGTTTCTGAAAAAAGAAAGGTTATGGGTGCCTTCACATAACCGACACAGGTAATAAAAACCACTATGCATGTCCGTATATATATTTGTCAAGAGTCATGGAATAGATTTAAAATGCACCTTATTAAACTGTATAAAGCTGCATATTGTATCAAATGCACCGGATTCTTGTACTTTATTAGTTTACATAACCATGTTCAGTTTAAGCAAAACTAGCTGTTGCATACCTTGTAATAAAAAGAAGCAGGCTGACTTACGCATGAATTAATAATGCAAATAGCTATGTTATAAAGGTAAGATGATTTTTAGTTGTATTCCTTACATGCAACAATAATAATGTAAAACGTTACCATGGTAACCAACCTTTATTCGAAAAAAACCAACAAAGAATGGGTTGTTCATTTACTTTTCAGGTATATTTATTGTACCAAAACCAATGAATTTATCACATAGTACAGATGTTTTTATTAAATACAACGCAAAGTCACTTTTAAGTATTTCTTATAGGGCAGTAATGTAATTTTGTGTTGAATTCTGATTTACACCACCCATATTTAATTTGAAATAAGTCAACAATGCCGTGTCCGTTTTAGATGAAAAAAGCATCAATGTAAAGAGTATTGATGCCCGTACACTACATAGCTATAAAATTAAAATAATTTATAAAATTACAAGCAACAGAATTGAAAGTTTGCACTCACTTTCAATTTTTATGCCTTTTTTCGCATTTCTTTGATACTTTTTGTCATTTTTTTTAAATATTTGTCGAAAGATATGGCCAAAAGTGACATATTTTGCGACAAAAACATGTTTTCCAATGTTAATTCAAGAAAAAATAAGAATTTTATTCAAATTCAGAAAGGTCAGACTGAAAAACAGATAACTGTTTTTTTTTAATCATTTTTGGCGGCCATCTTGGACGCCATCTTTGATTACAAAAAACCTACCATCACGCGGTATGTCCACCCAAAATTTCCTGACACTTCAGACATTTACCTAAAAAATGATTTCCTTCTTTGTCTATAGAACACAAGTCGCGTGCCGTGTTAGAATTAAGAAATACTCGACGGGTAACCGTTGGCTATTGCGGTAATAACCAACGGTATGGAGTTCCGATGCGTAGGAATAAAACCACGAGGGCGTAGCATCGGAACGACATACCGTTGGTTATTACCGCAATAATCAACGCTTACACGTAGATTATTTCGATTCTAACACGATTTCATTAATAAGTTATCCGAGATTTAACGGTTATAAATGAGAATTATATTTACCGAATGTCCTCAAATTTTCCGCGAAAACGCGACGTCACCACAACAATCAAAATTAAATGACGTCGTCTTCATTCATAAACAGTGTGCGGACAATCAATGTGACGTCATACTTATATCCGTTGGTATATCGGGGTAATAACCCACGGTAGTTTTCCTCTTTGTATATAGAAAACAAGTCACGTACCGTGGTAGAATTAAGAAATAATCGACGGGTAACCGTTGGTTATTGCGGTAATAACCAACGGTATGGAGTTCCGATGCGAAGGAATTAAACCACGAGGGCGTAGCCCGAGTGGTTTGATAATAAGCATCGGAACGACATACCGTTGGTTATTACCGCAATAACAAACGCTTACACGTCGATTATTTCGATTCTTACACGATTTCATTAATAAGTTATCCGCGATTTAAAGGTATTAAATGAGAATTATATTAACCGAACGTCTTCCACTTTTCCGCGAAAACGTGACGTCACCACAACAATGAAATCAAATGACGTCGTCTTCATTCATAAACAGTGCGCGGACAAGAAAGTGACTTCATACTTATCTCCGTTGGTATATCGGGGTAATAACCCACGGCAGTTTTCCTTCTTTGTTTATAGAAAACAAGTCGCGTGCCCTGGTAGAATCGTAAATATTCGGATATCGTAGCCGGAAATGCACATGGAATATATTGTGACACATAATAATAATAATAATAAAAAAAAAATTAAAAAATAATAATATCATTTTGTATCGCGTTCAATATATGTTAGAAAATAAAAATACAATCCTACCAAATCTGGCAGGATTTTCTTGTGATGGCAGAGGTATGTGAGAGCATGGAACGGCAACTCTGCGTGGATATTGAAAGGCCATTTTGCAGAGTTTCATACCTGAGAATTTATGAGAAATAGTATGGTTTATAGCAAAATTAAAAGACTTTCCGCTTAAACTAGATTTTCGGTAAAAAGGGACTTCTTTTAAACGAAAAATACCATTAAAGCGGAAAGTGTCGAACCTGATTAGCCTTTGCGGACTGCACAGGCTAATCTGGGACGATACTTTACGCACATGCATTTTGACCAGTTTTCTCAGAACAAGACACAAATATGTCCCGAATTTGTGTTACATTTAATGCTATTTTCTCAGATTTCCTTTATATTTAGTTACATATAAGATGTTATTTTTTCAGAGATAAACCAGATGACGATGAAAAGCGTCAAACCATCTCACAACAACAAGAAAAACGCGATCAAACAAGCCGTGCAGTTTGTTCGCTCTGTCGAAAAAGGCACCAACACGGTGGAAAGAAAACCCATCGTGCCTAGAGAGAATGAAAGTCCTTAAGTAATGTGTTCCACACAATTGTTCATACAGTTTGAATGAGCATGTTTGAATTGCATTTTAAAAGACAACCAGTTTCGCCACGTTTTATAATAACATTTACACTTACTATGAATGTTATTTTTTGAAGGGCATATATAGATGACGTGCGCAGTCCTGACGCCTGCGACGATATACCAATAATACTGTTACCTTCTCGTGAATACTTTAGCTAATTGATGCATTTGTTGCCTATTTCTACAATATATGCATTTAGTGCAATTTCCGCATGGCGTAGATATTTTTATGTCAGCAATATATGCAACTGAATTTATTTTTGTATTTTATATTCGTAATTTTATATTGAATAAAAAAGATGAAGTGGTTGTTTTATGGTCATAATTTTAATTCTGTAAAAGAAAACATCTGTGTTTTACTTTCATTGTCCTTTTATGTATGTTAAAGTCTAGTTGGTTAATGCAAATGCCAACATTATGCATTATTATTTATATCGATGTTGATGCCTTTGCGTACTAGAATAATGGCTGTGATATATAGACATGAGCCGGAATCTTCACGATGTACCGTAATGTATCACATGATACCACCGATTAAAGTATCATCGACGTCATTTTTTTTTAGTGAAATGCTTCAAGATTAAAGTGTTGTAGATACAATTTAGACTATTTTATACAAACATCGTTTCTAATTTGGCTTACTTGTTTACAGAAACCAGTTAAGTATCTATTATTTAACTAAACCAGGTTTTCATTAATCGTTTATCTGAAAATTGACAGACAAGTATTTTTTATGTAATATTTATGCTTTAAGTAACATCAATGTTTCTTAATTAAGTTAAAAATTAATGTTAAACCATTCCCCGGAAGAAAATCCATCAAAACGTAGCCGGTTTTCATTAAATATAAAATGTGTTGTCCTCCTGTCAACCAAAGTAACATACCAACTAAAACCAAATGTTTTACTGGTGGGTTGACATAAAAACGTAATAAAACAAACTCATTTGAACACAAAGGGGAACTTAATGTTGAACAGTATAAATAAGTTAAACTCCAGCTGCTGGAGCAGTATTGCATACTCAGTATATACATAATTTGGCGAAACCACCAATCGTGTAGTTACATTAATACACATTGCCATATCAACATACATACGTCATTAAATGTGATAAGAAATAAACGATTTATGTCTCTTCAACCGACGTTAGTCTCCTCAATGTTTAGAATTTAGCAGTATGCATTTAAACACTGATGACTAAGAACATTTCTTTCTGAATCTATTAATATTTGTTTAAAATCTATCACATTTTATTCGGGGTCACTTGGAACGGTAATTGCCTTATTCTTATAACTCTCACTGGCGCATACTTTATGTCTTTTTCGTCCAAATGCTTACCAAAAACCACAACAAAAAACGTGCGCACTTTTACAAAAGTCGTGTCAGACAAGATCTTTCGATAAAACGTCTTACTGTCAATCGGACACTTTAGGCCTTATGAAAGAAAATGACAAATGTATACGAATGGTAAAATGTATTATTATTAACATTTGAGATGATTTAAAGCCATTCGTGAAGGTCAAATTATGTATTAAAGCAAAACATATAATATATAATTGTATACATCATTAATAGAGAACCAGTGTCAATGGACAGTTGATCGTATTGTCGCACGAGTCGTGCCAGGTACGAACGCAGATGTCGATTCTCAAGTGTGAATGCACTGCCAGTGTTACGAACGTTAAGTAATTCTTGTTAATGGAACCTCGCTCTGTGGAAAGGTGGTTTAATCCATGTGCGTTAATTGGCGTCCCTGATAAGCGTGTGTATTCCAAACAGTATTATCAGTGACGAAACAATCCGCCTAAACTAGAGTTTTCGCTGAGAGGAGACTTTTTTAAATGAAAAAGTCATGGAAGCAAAAAGTGTCGTCCCTGATTAGCCTGTGGTGCGGACTGCACAAGCTCATCGGGGTACGACACTTAACGCACATGCGTGGTGCCCCGTTAAGTCAAAGCGCGAATAAAAATATATATGAGACACAGCAAGAACTTGGGCTTTAATTTCAATTTGTAAATAGAAAAATGATGAGCCACACAACTATCATCTTTTCTTCGATATGAAATGTCTTCCAATTATCGTGTTGTTATATAAATCTTATACATGGATATAAGTTTTCATGATCAAGCTATTTTGTCAGCTGTGAAGTCATCTATGCGGACTGTCTTATATTCGGATATAGACTTTGTTCCGTATAAATGAACCTTGAACCTTTGGCTGAGTCGCTCTTCTAATGATCAGTATGCTATGTTGTCCGCGCATGATGTAGATGCATATTGACGGAACTTCCCTCTTGATATTTGCATTCGTTTAGCACTGCATGTCCCCTCATTCTAGCGCATTTTAGTATCTAGTAACGATGTTGTATAGATACAATCGTTTAGAAAAAATTCAATACTCTAAACTAATTTTGCACTGTAGGCCTTCAGTATTATTTGAAAAACCTTTTACAATATAAAGACGTGAAACTCCAGCTGCTGGAGCAGTATTGAATTTTCATTAAAAACAATTATTTGGTCCTTTATTTAAGGCAAGTGACCGATTGCCCAAACAGTACAAAACAGCACAATACAGCACAATACAAACCAACATAAACACAAAATATGAATAAAGCTGGGGTCACCGCCTTGGAACGGTCAATGCAAAGCATTGGGGGTTTAAACCTGGTTATAGAGCGCTCAACCTCACACTTGGCCCAGCAATATTCATAATACATTTAAGTGTAAATAAAATTTAACGTCATAGCATTGCAACTCAAATTAAACAATAATTAAGGGAATCAAAACGCATTCAATTTAATTACTATTTAATTACTCAATTGCATTGAAGATACAAGAGTAACAGAATTACAACTTTTTGACGAACGATCAAATAAAACAATTAACAATTGTCAACTACATTCCTTCTTTATAGAAAAAATTTGAGAATATAGAATCATATAGTTAATATCTCAGATAATCATCGCGCAAATACAGGAAAAAGCAGCAATAATGGGTGTAAAAATTCCATATAACATAGCTTGGTCGTTTTTGTGACTGCTAAACAAATTAAAAATAATTAAATCAAACAAGAAACGCCTATCAGAGAGAAAATATAAATAAAATGGAACGTTATAAACCCAATGACCTATGCATGTAGATTACAACTGGGAAAGTCGGTCGTATGACGTCACAAAAATCCATAATGACATAATGACGTGAACAAATTCCAAGGGCAGTACTAAATAAAAATATTAATGGGGCTGTGCTACTAATAAAACAAGTTTAGGTGATTTAATATTAAGAAGCAAATGAATAAAAATGGTAATTCCATTAAAGCGACATTATTGGAATCAAACAGTATATAGGTGTTTTAACAACTGAAGACAGAAATGATTTGATGTACGATTTGAGTCCAAATGTAGTTTACATGCAGATTTGTCCATACGACACAATGACACAATTTTATTCAACAGTGAAAAAATGCCTATAATATCACTAATGATTCCAAATTTTAAGGGAAGAAAGATATAGTGAATCGAAAACCATCAAACACGTGTTTTTAAGTACATAAGCATCGTATCCTTTTGATAAAAACAAGTTAATTAAATTGAAAAGTTTAATATGAACATTTGGTTTAACATATTTTAATTAGCGGACACGCTTCAAAACATCTCCGTAAAATGATGGATGGGAGATTCCATTATTTAAATGCCATTTTAAAGAAACATTATATTTTGAAATTAAATCACCATACTTAGAGTAAAATCTAGCAAATTTATTTCTTAGGTTATGATACAAAAAGCCTTGTTTTAGCAATTTTTTAGTTAATATTAGATTACGATCATTAAAATCTATAATACACGAACATGCTCTGGCATAACGTACCAACTGCGAAATGTAAATACCATAGGAAGGTCCTTTAGGGATGTTGCCATCTAGAAACGGAAAATTTACAATTTCAAAGTTAAAATCGTCCCGTTTGTCGTATAAACTAGTTTTGATCAAATTATTATTAATAGTTAAATGTAAGTCTAAATGCGCAGCGTCTGTATTGGATATACACGATCTATTTAAGACTAGTTCTTTTGGGTAGATTTTGTGAATATATTGTTCAAATAATGGATTATCTAAATTAAGTATATCATCAATGTACCTACTAGTAAGGTTAAAACAATTAATCAAATCTACTTGCTTAGTTTTAGATAATTCTAACATAAATTCGCTTTCATAACAATATAAAAAAGGTCAGCTATAAGTGGCGCACAATTAGTACCCATAGGAACGCCAATAATTTGTTTAAATATTTTACCATTAAATTCAACAAACAAGTTATCCAAAAGAAAAGTAAGTGCTGCACAAAAGTCAAGACCAGTCCAAATGATGTAATTATCTAATATCTGATTAGTAAAAAAAGCTGTTTTAGTGTTTAAAGCTAGATACAAACATTTCTCTCTAGCAAAAGTTTTTTCAATCAAAGAAACAAGTTTGGATTTTATTAAAGCGTGAGGAAGCGTTGTATATAGTGTCGAAAAATCATAAGTACTTACCTGCGACACCTTATATTTTTTATTTTCAATTTTATCAATAACTTCTAAGGTGTTTTTTATTAACCAAAATAGGTTAGTATTACTATTTTCATAAACTTTATTACAAAATTTAGCTATATGATATCTAATAGCACTCAATGCAGATGTAAGATACACTGATAATTGTTTGGTGGTACAAGACACTGAATAAGCGATAACACGACTTTTATATGGCGTCTTATGTAATTTAGGTATCCAGTAAAGTGATGGCAATTTATTGTCAGTAATATTGACTATTACATTTAACTTTATGCATTGGGCAATATGGTCGGTAATAATTTCATTAGGTTGCTTATTGTACTCACAATATGATGTAGTTTGTGAAAGTTCTTGTGAAATAGTTTGAACATAAAACACTCGTCATATTATGATAACATTATTAGCAGCCTTATCAGCAGGAACTAAGACGAATTTAGATTTTAAGTCTTCAAGCAATTTACAGAGATTTTGTTTATTAAATTTAGGTGAATGTGGTAGGGCCAAAGGATGTGTATCATAAAAACATATTTTATTCATGGCCATACCAAATATTTTTGTTTTCCAATCATTGAGTGCAGTAATTTCAGCATTTTCCTTCCTGCACCATTTAGTGCAATAATCATGTAAGGATGTTACGATATTCTTAATGCAGTCATCAAAATCAACAGGAATAGGCAGTCTGTACTTAGGGCCTCTGAGTAGCAAATTTCTAAGGTTTTTATTTTGAATGAAATTAAGGTCCCCAGTAATAACATGTCCAACTGGACCATATATATATTTAGAACTAGTACAGTCACATAATGTAGGACAATTTCTTATTGCATTTATATCTGTGGAAATAGAATTATAATTAAAAAACGATACTTCTTACAGGTTTACTATATTTGTAGCAAATAAGTGTTGATTCAGTATTGCGGAAATAAGGGGGAATCAACCGACGTACATTTTTATCATTGCATATTTTAGGAAGGTCAATTAAATCAAGACCTTTGTTACAAAACTCAATTTTGATACGATTTCTAGTTTTGTTAAGTACATTTTCAATAAAAGGTTTAAGATAGTAGTCCGTGAAAGATTCAATAATACAAGCACATTCATATAGAGGGTCAGATTGAAGTAAAATAAGTTTACATTCCTTATCAATATGCGCCAACGAAGAAACAGAAAGAGAGCAAAGTGCACTTAGTAATTTATGTTTACCCCCATTTTGTAATACTGTGTAGCAATCATTTAAAGAAAGCAGACGTTTAAATTTACGCCTTAAGTTACCATTTTTCCTCATGCCATGTGAACGTTTATTTCTTAGACGTTTACTAAACAGAGAAAATGAATTAATCGATTTATTTTTAGAAATTGTTCCAACATTTAGAATATTATCATTTAATCCAAGTGGGTAAGCTGATTGCAAACGTTTAATCCATTCAAATTCTGACATGCACCTTGCTTTTAATTGGCACTGACTTGAAGTTCTATCATTAAAAATAAGTTGCTCCACAGGTTGAATTGAACTATTTGTTACGCTATGACCTGTTTTATTAAAGTGCTTGTAAATGAAGATATAAAATTTATTGTTATTTTTAATTTAAAAAAAATGTTCCCTTAAACGTGTTTTAAGTGATCTATCCGTCTGCCCAACGTATTGCGCACCACACCAGGGTACATTTCAAGTAATAACATAAACCACATGCATAGAATTTCATAAGACATCGGATTTAATATTAACTGAAAATTTGCGGTTATTAACCGATGAAAGAATAAAAGAGGACATATTTAAAAACTTGCAACATAAACACTTCCTGGAGTTGCACTTATTTATTGTAGGATACCGATTACACGGAGCTAAATTACGCTGCGAACTAGAACCCAGCCGCATTGTACCTCCAATGAAAGATGTTCGAAGTAAACTTAATTTGACTGTAGGTTTAGAAAAAAGTAATTGTCTATAATTTAACGGCAAATGAATACTACGTGTAATCGGAATTCTCAATGGTGAGAGAACAACTTTCGGGTTTTTTGTAATCAATCTGTCCATAGGTTATTTATTTGGCGAAACCACCAATCTTATAATCACATTAATACACATTGCCAAGTCAACATACATAAAAGAGTAAGAGGCAGCTTGTCAGATAATGGTCTGTAAAAATTCAGTATAACCTGCAGAACTCTCAATTGATGAACATACACGTTTACTTTATAAGTACAGAGAATGTATAAGAATCTAAGTATAAGAAAGGTCTTAAACAAGGTTTCTTAAAAAATAATAAAAACACAATACCGCCACCAGCCTCTGAAGGCTGAAAATATAACAACATCGAAGATATGTACGGGGAAACACGCTACTGCATCCACGCAGCACACATCAAACTGTTGTGCAATGCAATATAAAGAAGTAAAACTCCAGCTGCTGGAGCAGTATTGAATTTTCATTAAAAACAATTAGTTGGTCCTTTATTTAAGGCAAGTGACCGATTGCCCAAACAGTACAAAACAGCACAATACAGCACAATACAAACCAACATAAACACAAAATATGAATAAAGCTGGGGTCACCGCCTTGGAACGGTCAATGCAAAGCATTGGGGGTTTAAACCTGGTTATAGAGCGCTCAACCTCACACTTGGCCCAGCAATATTCATTATACATTTTAGTGTAAATAAAATTTAACGTCATAGCATTGTAACTCAAATTAAACAATAATTAAGGGAATTAAAACGCATTCAATTTAATTACTATTTAATTACTCAATTGCATTGAAGATACAAGAGTAACAGAATTACAACTTTTTGACGAACGATCAAATAAAACTATTAACAATTGTCAACTACATTCCTTCTTTATAGAAAAGATTTGAGAATATAGAATCATATAGTTAATATCTCAGATAATCATCGCGCAAATACAGGAAGAAGCAGCAATAATTGGTGTAAAAATTCCATATTACATAGCCTGGTCGTTTATGTGACTGCTAAACAAATTAAAAATAATTAAATCAAACAAGAAACGCCTATCAGAGAGAAAATATAAATAAAATGGAACGTTATAAACCCAATGACCTATGCATGTAGATTACAACTGGGAAAGTCGGTCGTATGACGTCACAAAAATCCATAATGACATAATGACGTGAACAAATTCCAAGGGCAGTACTAAATAAAAATATTAATGGGGCTGTGCTACTAATAAAACAAGTTTAGGTGATTTAATATTAAGAAGCAAATGAATAAAAATGGTAATTCCATTAAAGCGACATTATTGGAATCAAACAGTATATAGGTGTTTTAACAACTGAAGACAGAAATGATTTGATGTACGATTTGAGTCCAAATGTAGTTTACATGCAGATTTGTTCATACGACACAATGACACAATTTTATTCAACAGTGAAAAATGCCTATAATGTAGTATTCATGTAGATTTGTTCATACGACACAATGGCACAATTTTATTCAACAGTGAAAAATGCCTATAATATCACTAATGATTCCAAATTTAAAGGGAAGAAAGATATAGTGAATCGAAAACCATCAAACACGTGTTTTTAAGTACATAAGCATCGTATCCTTTTGATAAAAACAAGTTAATTAAATTGAAAAGTTTAATATGAACATTTGGTTTAACATATTTTAATTTGCGGACACGCTTCAAAACATCTCCGTAAAATGATGGATGGGAGATTCCATTATTTAAATGCCATTTTAAAGAAACATTATATTTTGAAATTAAATCACCATACTTAGAGTAAAATCTAGCAAATTTATTTCTTAGGTTATGATACAAAAAGCCTTGTTTAGCAATTTTTTAGTTAATATTAGATTACGATCATTAAAATCAAACTCGCCTAGTTCAGTAATAGTTTTGCTTCCCCCCAACCTCCAATATCGACATAGCGCAGGGACAACTCTTTTTTAATAATGCACATAAGTATTCAAAATGAGCGTTAATAAAAAGAAACATATGTGTTAAGCAACGGTTTTATAATATTTTTATATCATTATATTTGATATAATATATTAACCGTCAATTGGCCTCTTCAAAGCATATACTAACACTCGCACACAAATATGTATTCATCCGACTAAGGAGTTCGATTCAGGATAGTCTCACTTGTGTATATAATATTGAACTTTAAAAATTAAGCATAAACCGCCACTTTGAGCAAAGATTGAAGGAAAGTGATTTTATCGGGGACAAAAAAACTGACATCAAAGCATACGGACGACTGACATAATTGAAGAAAACATTTTTTTTTATAATACTTCAGTACACAAATTACGACTGGCACATCCTTTAGATATAACTAATTATATAACAATTGACATTGAACGTTATGATATGTTGCCAAAACAAATTTTTCTTGGGTAACGATCGTCATTTTGACAGAATATACATAACCGCTGCCAGATAAGAAACTGTGTTGTGTATTGGTGCTTCCATAAATGTCAATAATTGATAACATAAGCCACTCGTATGTACAATTTATGACTTGACAAAGCCATCTGATATCATTGAAAACTTCATAGGCATGGAGCCTTCATAATTGCAAAACCAGTTCTTAAAACTTATATGCTTATGTCCCTTTGAAAGCGGGGTTATATAGCCACCACCGCGACAGTTATAGTTTGACCTAAACATCCACTTTAAATTAAAACATCAACGTTTGCATAGAAAGAAACACAAACACAACCAAATAGCACATTTACTGCTTATGTATTATGTATATGTATTGTTATAGAATCGGCTTTATTTGGTTTATCGTTTATCTTCGATGTTGTTATATTATCAGCCTGTAGAGGCTGGTAGAGGTATTGTTATTTTTAATATTTTTAGAAATCTTGTTGAAGACCTTTCTTGTACTTGGATTCTTCTACATTCTCTGTATGTATAATGTAAACTTGTATGTTCATCAATTGAGATTTCTGCAAGTTATACTGAATTTTTACAGACCATTATCTGACAATCTGCCTTTTACTCTTTTATGTATGTTGAATTAGAAATGTGTATTAGGGTAACTACACGATTGGTGGTTTCGCCAAGTTATGTATATAATGAGAATGAAATTCTGCTCCAGCAGCTGGAGTTCCACTTCTTTTTATTGAATTTCACACCAGTTTGATGTGTGCTGCGTGGATGCAGTAGCGTGTATCCCCGTACACATCTTCCCTGTTGTTATATTTTCAGCCTTCAGACTTGTATGTATGTTGAATTGGCAATTTTTATTAATGTAACTACACGATTGGTGGTTTCGCCAAATTATGTATATACTGAGAATGAAATACTGCTCCAGCAGTTGGAGTTTTACTTATTTATATTGTTCAACATAAAGTTTCCCTTTGTCTTCAAATGAGTTTGTTTTATTACGTTTGTATGGCAGCCCACCATTAAAACATGTGTACTTTTTATATCATTAATTTGTTCAGTGTGTCTTATTTTTGAATGAAATCGAAATCTGATTGTACCATCAACTGAATAAAAAGTAAGCTTCGGTTTTAGTTGGTATGTTACTTTGAATGACAGGAGGACAACACATTTTGTATTAAATGAAAACCGGCTACGTTTTGATTGAATTTCTTCCGGGGAAGGGTTTTACATTAATTCTTAAATGAATTAAGAAACATTGGTGTTACTTAAAGCATAAATATTACATAAAAAATACTTGTATGTCAATTTTCATTTAAACGATTAATGAAAACCTGGTTTAGTTAAATAATAGATACTTAACTGGTTTCCGTCAACAAGTAAGCCAAATCAGAAACGATGTGTTTATATAAAATAGTCTAAATTGTATCTACTACACTTTAATCTTGAAGCATTTCAGTAAAAAAAATGACGTCGATGATATTTTTATCGGTTTTAATCGGTGGTATCATGTGATACATACGGAATATTACACAAGTCAGTTGTTCCTAGAGTTTGTATCACTCGAGAGGTTTGTGTGATGACGTATCACACGAGAGGCGGAGCCTCGAGTGTGATGCGAAATAGCACAAGCCACGAGAGTGATACAAACTCTTGGAACAATTGACTAGCGTAATATTCCTTTTATTATATACATCAACTAACGAAAACAGTTAACAGATGTATTTTTTACTTTAACAAAACTGCCAAAACAATGACTAAAACGGTACGCCATAGTTTATTTAAGACGCGTATGAATACAGTTTATGTAAATTAACGTGTAAACATTCGAACCGGGAAAACACAGGTTTCCGACACGCTTACCTTAATGCCATCGTTAATCCAATTTTTATAACAATTAAGTTGACAACTTTAATCCGATGTTTATAACAAAAATGTCTAAACGATATGCACTTCCACTTCTATCTTCCATGTCTTTATCGAAACTTAGTTTAAACCACACTATTTTATTGCATTCCTATCGAAATATACATTTATGCATGATAAACACACACTCCAAAATACGTTTTTAACACATAGTTTACTGTTAAAAAAACACCACGTCTGACATGTCCTTACAGAGTTTAGATAAAACTATTGTGATTTGTCACAGAAATGACGTCAGACGATGTACTACGTAATATATTATGTAATATAAAATATTTCTATTTTCGGTGCGTGTAATTAATGACGTCATTAAATGGGTCGAAGTAGTCCGGCTAGTATGGTAATACGGAATTGGGCGAGTAGCGAAATACGGGATTTTTTATTTCAACGATTGATACAACCTGTATTTTGTTAAAAGCATTAAACAGGTATATACTAAATTACGGTACATCGTGAAGCTTCCGGCTCATGTCTATATATCACAGTCATTATTCTAGTAAGCAAAGGCATCAACATCGATATAAATAATAATGCATAATGTTGGCATTTGCATTAACCAACTAGACTTTAACAGACATAACAGGACAATTTAAGTAAAACACAGATGTTTTCTTTAACAGAATTAAAATTGTGACCATAAAACAACCACTTCATGTGTTAATCAATATAAAATTACGGATACAAAATACAAAAATAAATTCAACTGCATATATTGCTGACATAAAAATATCCACGCCATGCGGAAATTGTACAAAATTGTACATGTATTGTAGAAATAGGCAACATATGCATCAATTAGCTAAAGTATTCACGAGAAGGTAACATATCGTCGCAGACGTCAGGACCGCGCACGTTATCATATATACCCTTCAAAATATAACCTTCATAGTAAGTGTAAATGTTATTATTACACGTGGCAAAACCGGTTGTCTATTAACTTGCAATACAAACATTCTCGTCCAAAGAGTATGAACAATTGTTTGGAACACTTTACTTATGGACTTTCATTTTCCCCTTTCACGATGGGTTTTGTTTCCTCCGTGTTGGTGCCTTTTTCGACAGAGCAAACAAACTGCACAAGAGTATGCCAGGCTTGTTTGATCGCGTTTTTCTTGTAGTTTTGAGCTGGTTTAACGTTTTTATCGTCATTTGGTTTATCTCTGAAAAAATTACCACCTAATATGTAACTAAATAAAAAAGAAATCTGAGAAAATAGCAGGAAATGTAACACAATAACGGGACATATAAAACAATCTAAAACAAGAGACCATGTAACGGTATTGCAGTTAATTCTAGTTAAATAATAAATAATAATGGGAAAAAACAACAATAACTGAATCGACGTTTTTTGAAGACATATTTTCCAACATTTTAGCTCGCGTCTTTTCATTTTGCTATAAACCATACTATATATACAAGTTTTGCATCATACGATATGAACGGAATAGTAAGATAATCAAATTCTGTGTCATCGAAATGACGATGTATTCAATTGCCATAACAACGAACAGTAAACACTGCCAGACAATAAACTACACAATCATCGTTGTTGTATCTGTCTACACATGGGTCATCATTATGACTAAAATAAGTAATAAAGAAGATAATTAAATGGTAAACTATACAGAACAAGTCTTGTCCTGTTGTCTTGAAAATGTTTATGCATAAAATAAACGCCATATACTTCAAACAAAAATATTCATGCAAACTTAGTAAATTTGATTGTGTTCAAATGTCACCAACGTTTTGCTGTGAAAGGAAGCACCAGTTGATAATATTTCAAAAGTTGATAATATTGGTAAACTGTACAGAACAAGTCTTGTCCTGATGTTTTGTAAATGTATATTCATAAAATAAACGCCATAGATTTCAAACAAAAATATCCATGCAAGCTCATTTAATTTGATTGTGTTCAAATGTCTCAAAGAAAGCATCAGTTGATAATATTTAATAAGTGAATTAGTACTTTCAACCGTCTATCATATCATATGTATTCAATAACAGTAATCGTTATCAACACAAAAATGTGTCATAAATATTACAATGAAGCAAATTAAATGAATTATGCTCATAAAATCAAAAACGTTGGCATTGTGTGGAATCGTGTGATCTTAATTAATTGCTTAACCATGTCAGATACAAGCGCAATTAAATTGATGAAATAAACGCCGCTTTAGTCAACAATTCCAAGATTTTACCACATATAATCCCGTCATACCTAGCAGAGGCTTCGTTCACTACCTTTGGGACAGATGCATTTCTAGCTTGATTGCTATTGTCATCTTTTCTAAAAAAAAGCAACTCAAAACATTAAATGTCTCAACCTCAGAACATGAACTGGTATAATTCATAATACGGAATAATTGGGCGGTATATCATTGGCCACTTTTAGCCGTCTACCATTTTTATGGTTTTGGCGTATCAATGTGTTGAACCAAAAAACAAATTCAGCGTTATTTAATTAAACTGATGAAACTCATTGATTTCATCAAACGTCTTTGATTTCTTTAGAGAAACATTGACTGGATACTTATAGCATTTTAACTATTCTAAACGGTCTAAAGCTACATGTATAGTTTAACACGTCGTAAAAAACTACACACTTCCTGATACAGTCATCGATGAACGTTTACCTCTCCTTAAAGGAGTACGGCGCCCGAGCCAGAAAGTGGGTGAAAGTGACCAGTCTATGAACCAGCATGGCCAAAAACTGAATGGCAACTACCAAGCTGAACAGCACAAGCACAAAAAGACCTGCAAATTACAACAATGGGTCTTCTTATTAACCTTCAAAAATTGGTATGTGACACGCAAGGGAAAATGTGGATAGCAAATAGCATTTGGGATTTGTGCGAGTCAAAATCAGCCTGCGCTTTAATTCAATAGACCAGCGTGTTCTTTGTGTTACGATGAAATAAACATCAAAGTATTTCCATTCATTGTTTAGTCAATAAACGTTAAATAAGGTTCTTTTAAGGTGAAGCTTACAAATCAAAACGCCGATTACGCTTTATAAATGCCAGGAGTTGACTCAATTATTTACGGTTATACTAGATCCCTGCTTCAAAACAACAATTATAAAATATTTAAAGTTTGCTCGTCATATATCATTATTTTACTCAATGAGATGCTACTGTACGTACCGGCAGGGTTGCTTCCAAATACACTGAACAGCTGACCTTTGTTGGCAAGGGTGAAGATCAAGGCAAGCCAGATCGTGTTTGACACAGCGAAAATCATCAACCATGTGTTTCTTAACTCATTTAGCTGATCTGTAATAAAAGAAATCCTTATACAATGAAGAGAAAGTAATTAGTTTTAAAGATATACATTATAGCATCCTACATAGCCTTGGTATAAAAACACAACAGACGGGACAGCTCGATAACGAATTCATGTCCTCGACGACGTTACAATTGTCCACATATTCTTATTTTGGCTCTCATGGGATAAATGTGGCTTAGTAAACAACATAAATAAGATAAAAGAGCCACCGTCACAAAATATATTAATATTAATATATTTTGTTCATATGGTTAAATTTGCGTACATTAAGACTTTTATGATCATAATGATTACAATAACTGTACCTTTCATTGTGTTGTGTCCTTCGTCAGTCGGCGTCGTCTTGCCAACGTCAGTGGTCATCGTCCTGCCATCATTAGTGGGATTCGTCTTGCCATCATCATTGGTCTTCGTTTTTCCATTCTCGGAGTTAAGACACAATAGTTTTAGGCCATCCCAAAACTCAGTTTCTGTTTTTTTCTTTATCAGCTTTTCTAGTTCTTTATTAGATACGTTATCTAAAACATTAACCTAGTTGCAAATCCGCAAAAGTACCTCCGAAATAGCTTGCATGTATGCACAGTTTTATCTGAAAGCTTTACTGTTCGCTATACTGTACAATGGATTTATTGATCATTGGACACAACAACAAATAAATAAACCAACTATGAATTTTGTTTCTGCTATAATGTGAAGCGGATGAGAGAAACTTATGTAACAGTGATCAATATGTTATAGAAAACTTTTAATGCGTTGTTATGCAATACGCTTCACTCGTTTGAATGCAAACTCTGTATAGCACAAAGCGGTGTTATAGTACTTCTTTAGTAAAGGTAAGCGGTTAATAGATACATTTGTTTGAAATTTGTTCCTGAAAATGAATTTTCCAATACACGTTAACATGAAAGACTTCGTGATTTTTCGTATTAATGAGTTAAACCTTAAACAAATTAATATTATCACCATTTGCTCCTCCATTGCTGCTCTCTGAGCTCTCAGTGTTATTGTTACTAAAACGACAATAAAATATCATAACATTTTTACGACAGAAACATTATATTCAACAAATGTTTGTTTTTAAACTTATTAACTGGTATAGAACTTATTATAAACCTGTTGCGATAAAACACACCTAAATAATGGGATAGAAAGAAAACTCAAACATGTGAGCAGTTAACCATATGGGAACGCGTCCTACCTAGCGGAATCCGGACTCTCTTCGTTCTCTTGTTCTTTAAAGAAGCAACTGAAAACATAAAGGGCGTAAACCAGTTTAGCAGTGTGGGGTCTGTCTAACCATTAGCCCTTACATATACATGTAACTGGCGATCATGTAAACCAATATCTTTGTTTGTCGCAAAATATCGCCCGTCTTGTTGTTTGCAATAACTTATCATTGACCTCATTGTATGATTCATGTTGTAAACCGTAGAAAATTTAAGAATGGTCCCATAATATTGCAGTTAACGAGTTAGCCGGGATCTTAATATCAACATATTTTTTAAGAACAACTGAAAATGTGTTAGTGTGTCATTATTGACTTTGAAAACACTCATAATGTCAAGGTCATATTCGAAGTATTACCAATAATTGAAATGTCTGAATATTGCATTATTGTTCATACGGCTACATACAAAAATAGTAAATTAAAATTACATTGGTGCAACTGTCTCTTGGAGTCTAAGCTACGTCGTTAAACAATACCCTACGCTGTAAAGTAGAAAAGGTAGAAAAAACAAAAACAACATTATAACAGAATACAAAAGTACGTCAAATACTCACAAGAATAGACGTGTGAATAGAAGTTTGAATTTTTATGCCAAGGAGGGTTTGTTGATATCTGAGGCTGTTGTTCGTCCTCGCGGGTACCTAAAAATAGCGTGTACGAATAAAGTATCTCCTTTCTTATGACTCAGTCATACAGGTTCGTAAATTCATTTTGTTTGTGTGAAGCATTGCGTGAACAGAAGTGCTGATTTGTATGTTTCACTCTTGGAGTTTAAACCCTTTACTGGTATATTTGGTAAGTCAATACAATTAATAAGAATCGTAGCCAAAATACTGACTTAAGAACAGCTTGAAACAGAACAAACCATGGATTTCTCAAAATAACCCGTGATAATGTAAAAGCTGATGATTAAATAAACTCTTAAACATAACTGGCTTTCTCTAACTTCACTTAATATACCGAATAAATAAATTGGCTCCTTCTGTTATATGTAATAATTACACGCAATATTCCAGCAAATAAATGATTGCGTACATATTATATTATTGCATTATTTCATATTGGTAAATAAATGTTGATTATAACCAGTAGGTTCATACATTTGTAGACTAGTCGAACGCCGCAACAAAGTTAACAAAGCGCAAGATGCATTTCGATAACATATATTCTCACTTAAACGCGTGCGCATTTGTGACGGTGTTTAACATTTCTTTGACTATGGAACATTCTCTGATAAGTGTAAACGCCTAATTATATATATTGTCCACGTGTTGTTTAAAAAAAAAAATTGCATCTCGTACAATCTCAATTTGTCTGTCTGTCACTCGTTTGTTTACAATGAAAACGATGAACGATTATGATCGTCAACATTAACAAAATCAGCATTATCTTCATCATCAGCAGTATGAGTAGCATCACAATCTTCATCACAGTTAACATCATTATTACGATGGAATGGATGATAGTGATGGTTCGAATGAATAATAATGATAAGGATGATAATGATAGTGATAATATGATTATAAAAATGATAATTTGATGATGATAATGGTGCTCTGATCATAATAATGATGACACTAATACATGTTTCTAAAATGATGGTAATCGGATTCTGACGATGGTTTTGAATGTTAAATTTTCAGAGTGAGGAATAACTTAAAATAACCAAAGCTAGGTACATACAATGGAATGATCCTACAGTAATAGCAATGAGCTTTTCATCTCTCATAAAATAAATAAACTTATATACATTTTTGGAGAGCGAAGTATAGGCCATAACGAATCGATGGTATTCCAACACACGCCGATCAATAATAGTTCTTGTTTAGACAAGAGCGGTACAAACATAGAATTTGATAAAGAAACTACTTGTACGGTGAGACCTTTGTTTTCAAAATGTAAATTGAAAAATCCTGTGACGGACCTATTTACGAATATCCATAACTTGGTGATTCTTAGGACGTCCGCGAAAGAAAAAACTGGCTAAAGTATATCTCGAGATTTTCGCAAACCTCGCTTTGACGATTATCGAGGTACTTAACGAGATTATAGAAACAGAATGTGTCAGAGACATTGAGTACGCTTACTTATGTACTCAATAAGAAGTGTAAGAGGGATATCAACAAAGTTTAAACAGCAGTTTAAATAACATTGCACACAGCACAAAATACATACCCCATGTTATATCTGTGATGTTACAGATGCTGTATAGCGTCAAAATAAGATATCCAGATGGCAGAAAAAGTAAGTACCAGAGACCGTGAAAAAGGTTAACACACTCCTGGAGATGAAGAAGTCCGGTCACCAGAAACAGTGCAACCATACATCCAAGATAAACAGTGGTAGTAGAGAACCTTATGTCTGGACTGATAACTGCAAATAGATTACCTTCGAAATTAAATTGTTGTTTTTATCTCTTTTGCAGTCAAAAAAGAAGTATAACAGTTGCACAAAGGATTGATCTGTCATAAAAGACGACTGTTTTTTTTCACAGTGCCTCTACATTACTTATATAAAAGCCGCTTAAAGAGGAACTGTTATTGGTTTTAATGACTTGTGTTAAACATGTTTCTATATATCTCTATGAACAGACTGATTGCAATACAAACTTTTTGCAAATGTGGGTAATGGAACCTGAATAATGTTTAAAAGGACAGTGAAGCTCCTCAATTGACTGCACGGATGAGCATAGTCACGAGATAATTGCAAAATAACATATATAAGGACATTTTTTGCTCACTTGCAGGGTTCAATGTTGTTGTGGCGTTTACATCCTTATTTGGTGATATGTCTGTTCCGAAATCAGAGACCACGTCGATGGCAATACCGACAACGACGACAGCCATAATAACAGCGTACAGAACAGTCAATAGTTTGGCAACCTGCAGTGAACACATTGCATTATAATATATTATTCAGTCTGCTTTAAATGGAACGAGTAATTCTTAGGTCAATTGCATTTCCAGTTATAACGTAGGTAATTGTAAGCTTCGTCGCCTCTATCACAAATAAGGACAATTTTGTCGGGTTTTATTTCGCCTTGGCAATAACAAGTGAGAAGTATTAATTCCTTTACCAAATATATCAGTTATTGTTTTTATTGTAATTTGGACTGCAGGTACGCAATCTTTCTTCCCCATGGAATATGTTATAAAGAAAAAATAATTATAACTATGTTTATGTAACAAAGAAAAAGTAACTAAACCATTGCGTTGTCACGGTAAAGCGAAAGAAATACGCTAATGTTTTTCAAATACACATTACGACCTGACTCTCAACGTCGTATAGTAATACATTGAGAGTTGTGCACAGAACCGTTTGCAATATTTTTGGGGAAGTGAGCTGACACTAAACACTATAACCTGGAAAATGAAGACGAAGACTGTTTTTCATAAAAGTGAAACGTACCCATAGCTGTTTCTTTGATGAGGTATTGAGACACAGTATGGTATATACAAAACACACTGCACATTGAGTGATGACGCTATCAAGACTCCTCACGTCCCAAGCGTACTTTAACCCACCTGTAACGTTGTGAATCCGTTTTGTATTATCAATTTAAGTGATGAACAATTGAATTGTGCTTTCCTTTTTTAATATGATAATGTTATTTGTATATATTGCATATAATGATTTTATTTCACATTTTACATATTTTTATAGAGAAAGGTCGTTAGGATACGTCTGAGGTAGGCCAGCACTCTTGGAAAAATCTTAAACTCACTAACAGCACTTTGAGAATTTATTGTATTCACAGAGCGTCAACTCAATGTAAGTTTGCATGTTGTTCAATCTAAAAGTAGAATGCATTCAAATTGTTTACTAAAGTACTGAAAGCAGAAACTGAATAATAATACAAATACACCAGCAGAATGTCATTATTCGATGACGACTGGATTTTTTCCAAGCTTAGGTTAACTGCAGTTGCAATGTTATAATGCCAAAAAAAGCAAAAACTATGTTAATGGCATCGTTTACCTATATGTAAAAAATTATTTGTGATCTTTCCCGGGTCCGCCACACGCAATTTTCCTCATCAATTCGATGTAAAATCAGAGCAACATGACAAAATATCGCTATATTCATCGATTCAAATGTTACACATTGAAGTCCAACATAAAAGGTTTCGTTCATTTCTGTTTTGTCTTAAGTTTTGCTCTCTACATAATATTCATATAATACATGCGGGAACATGTGTGCGGTAAAGAGGATTTCATTCATAATTATCGCCGTTGTTAAGGATACGGTAACAATTACATAACAGTCGATTTACCAGGATTAATTGAAAGGAATAGCAGAACACAAATGCAAACTATCTTACGAAACCTACCTTATGTAAAATTGTATTTATTAACGTACCTTATATGATGATTTTGCAGGGATATAAAACACGAATACAGTCAAAATTCGATGATTTTGTCAATGAACCCCATCAAATATTTCCTACCAACCTGACACGACCAAAATGACTGAACTTGGTCCTATTAGCGTTGAAATCAACAGAAGCATCTGGTACACGAAGAAAAATATAGAGATGTGAGGGTTCGCCTTGGACACTGCAAGAAAAAGATAATTTGCTTTCAAATGCGTCAATTTGCGAGTGTTTTACCTATGTTATCATAGAACGGTATGCGGACTTTAAATGCGATGAATCCTACAATATAGCCTCCATACTCATTTATAGAGTGTGTGATCATTCAAGTCGAGATCTGTTTGATACTGGTTTAAGTTTTCATTTCATCGTTTTCTTACAAAGCAATGGTTCTGATGCACTGGTCTGTTTACAACCAGTCGGTTGTTAAATGGTAATTAAACTGAACTGAAGTTTCTTGAAGCTCTGAATATTGATTCTATGATGTTAATTTTCATTTAGACCTAATTTCTGTGTGATTTATTGTGGGCTTAGTATAAGGATTTGAGCTCAGTTAGACCGGTTGAAAGCCCAAATAATGTACACTGACACTTTTTATGCGGGTACCCAAACCTGTTCTTTCTTTTTATTTTGTTGTGAACTGGTTTGTTTTGTTGCATCTGTTGAGTGTCTTATTTTTCGCAACGGGTTCCTTGCCATAAATGTACAACGACTTGTATATTACGGTTTCTCTTTCAATGTTTCAAGAGAAGCTTCAAGTGTATATTCGAATAACGTTTTTTAATAAAACAAATTAAATTTTTATAAAACAAATTATTTATTATTTAATTAGGCATTTACGAATATTAATATTAATATGTTAAGTACAAAAGGAATTGTCTTCCTTATTTAGAAAATTAAAAGCAAATATGACAAAGCATTGAAAGTAAGTGAGTACGATTGTGTCCCATTGCGTACAATACAACATAGTCTATTTAAACTTGAACTAATACGCGTAATTCAAAAGACAAATACACGAGAAATATGCTCTTACATTTTAAAAAAAACTTAATCTGTCTTCTTAATCTATCTGTAATCGGAAACCTTTTGTTTTATTTAAAGACAAAATATTTTCACAAATAAGTTGCGTACCGATTTGATCTAATTATTTAACTATATAACCAAATATAACTTATTTATTACGTCATTCGTATAATTCTATGAATAGGTTTTATGCTTTGTTATTTAAAAAAATAATCATTTAGGGGTTATGTTTGTTCAACCAAACTAGAAGTGGTCAATCTTATCGTTTAACGTGCTCCATTTGCTGATGACACGTTAAGTTTCCATTAAAAATCAGTGGTAATGTAAAATGTGCTACACTCAATAATGACATGGATAACAAAGTTAAACAAACTACACTTGTTTACATATTAATCTGTAAATTAGTTGTTCGTTATACTCGCTGAAGACATAAATAAATCCCTACTTATAAATAATTTGTATTCAAACATTGAGCTCACTCGCTGATTACATGCTTAACTCTCTATCAGTATATCAGTGAAATTGTTACAAATGTCCCTTTGATTTCTGTGCCCAACTCACTGGTGACATGGTTTAGTCCGTAATAATAAATATGTTTTTACACGTACTCAACATGGTGGTGACATGATTAAATTACTTTCAGTAATTCAGTTGTAGTGTTTCTTGTTGCCAACTTGCTGATGACATTTCAAAATTTCTATCAATAAAGTGGTAGTTGTACATGTTCAAGACTTGCTGATAACGTGGTTGAATCCGTTTCAATTATTCATACTATGATAGGTATAGATAAATAGGCTCAACTCGCAGATGACATTGGTACGTTTATAACAATAATTCATTGATCAATATTTTTTCATATGTGTCACTCGCTGATGATAGGATAACATGAATATCAGTAATTCATTGATATTGTATCACGTGTCCCATTCGCTGGTTTAATCTATACACTTTAACCAGCGGTTTTGCTACCACAGCCCAACTATTTCATGATGTGGTTAAATATCCTATAATATATATAGGATATATATATATATATATATATATATATATATATATATATATATAGATATATATATATATATATAAAGGATATATATATATATATATATATATATATATATATATATATATATATATATATATATATATATACTATGAGTATCAATAATAGTAATGAGTATTGTTGATACTATGAGTATCAATCGCTGTATATTTGTGATATTTCTGTTCGCAAAAATCATATTTGTGAGAGTGTTGCTGATGCATCTCTTTTGATATAATCCATATCCCTGTATATATAGTATCGTTACATGTTCCGCTCTCTTAAAATGTGTATTTGTTGTAGTTTACCTGTTCTCCAATCGCCGATGAAAATCATCATATTCGCGAGTGTAGAGGCAATCCATCTCCTTCTCTGTTTGAAGAACTCGTCAAAGCGATCGGGACAAAAAGTTCTGTTTTCAGCCGCAGCACAATACTCGATTCTCCAGCCCTTCTGCACCTTAGGAGTTGTTGTATGGATGAGATTAGTATTGCCACTGTTACAAAATGTACCTAAAGGTATTGTCAGCTATCGTCATGAACGAAGGTCATCACCAACAGGATAAATATGATCACTCCAACCTAAATATTATAACTTTACTAAAATGCAATTAAGCTTTTGGTCATTGCATCATCACCAGCTGGTTTAAAAAAAATGCTAATAGTGATATTGACAGGTTACGTCAAATTTACGAGCCGTAAATATGGCGTTCGACGCAAACAAATACTATAACGTGAATATGTTCAGGTTTGGTCAATATATATTTTAATTACGACATAATCAAATTAGCATCAGATAAGTCTACTATTACTGTTACTGTAACTTTTACATCTCCGTTAAACAAGATGCTAAGTATAGGATGTGTCCCGTAATCGTTCATAGTTCATAGACGACACATAGTTACTAACAATGTTCATTACTGTTAAATTACCGGTATGTAGTCTATCATTCGATATCTCGTCATGCGCGAATTGCCAAGATGACGAGTTTTGCATTAACTCCCATTTTCTCGTGCCGCGCATGGGACAAGTCGGTCCCTCTCTATTTATGTTAATTCCTCTGCATATTACAGGATAAAATATTCAACAACACCATGTATCAGTTTCTAGTCCAATTTAATGTCTAACATACTTAATATTTTCGGTTATACAAATACAGTCTGATAGCTACATGATCGTATCTTTCTCGATCCGTACACCTCCAAGTCTAAACGCTAACTCTCTTGTTTCCCTCTAACATCTGCCCCGTGAAACTCAGTTATCTATCCCATTGGTCAGTGTTCTATGTGTTTTTATTTCTAATTGGCTGAATTACAATCTGGAGAAGTCACTATTCAAGTATGCACAGGTTAATGAGCGTTGTGGTACAAATAATAAATAATGCAAATACAGCCTAAGGCTTGTGTCAACAGCATTGTAACCCCTTTGTTGTTAATGCATACTCGCTACTGACATACTTGTCAATATTTCGTACATAAAGAAAACCCAAATATTTCACCCAATTTCTCATCATTATTTGACACAACTTATCCTCTCAATTTGATTTTTATGTATTTTAGGATACAGAAAAATCTTTAAGAATGTAAGTATGGAAGTAAACGAAAACATATTAATACATACGATGTAGAAAATCAAACACGCAAACATGAAAACATCAGTGACTAAAACATATATATGATGAAAATCTGCATATTATTAATGAAATTTTTATCGAATGTTTCTGCTGAAATAATAAAACGTCGGAATATTTAAAAAGTCAATGTCAATCACAATGGAGTGGAATGTGTCACTGGTTTGGGAAATCCAATACGAATAGTGTCCATTTTTGACATCTTTGCTGGAGGCGATGTGGCGTCTAGGTGAAGAGATGAGACGTCCGGTTGGAGAGTATTTGACATCTGGTTGTAGATGGTAACATGCAGTCGATTGAAACGACGGCTTCCGAATGAAGACGATGATGGTCGGTCGGAGAAGCTGTTGGTCCTCGGCTGTTGCACGATTTAGAATACTTCAAACGTTTATTATATATAGTTCTGGAGAATGTCTGCATTCATGGCTGTAGTATTATAATTAGTGTTTATGTACATGTAATAAAGGTAACACACATATATATATATATAAGTTCATAGACGATAAAATGTTCACCTAATATATGTACAAAGTACGCGCGATTTTTCATCATCAAGTCCATTCATATCATCGTATCTTTAAAAATCATTTTCGACGACGCGTGAAATGTCCATTAACAGTCCACTTGTTGTATGGTACTGATGCTGGTTCACAATTTGGATCCATGTCGACAATGTTGGATCCTAATTGAAGTCGTCTGTTACGTCGTCTGATTCTCGACGGATACATCGTCGTCGAAGATATCGGTATGTCGATGACATATTCTTCTTCTTTGTCGGGGTGTTAAGATCTGATCACGATCTCAAATGCGTTATGAACGCATGTTGCTGCAGGCAAACCACGCCAACGATGTCAGGAGCGCTGCTTTTCTCCTTAACTTGTATCGCATTGGCAAATCTTATAGGGTCAATTACATGAAATGATAAACGGGCCTTTTATTTACATATTAATGGAATTTGCTATATAAGCACTCAGATTACTATTCACACCTATTATAAGATATACCCAAATAAAATTAATGTGCTAAAGGAACGCGATTCTCATGACGCAAATTTATGATGTGTTATTTAAACTATACGCGTTTGTCTATTCAATGAAATGCATTGTGCCTTATTATGTTTTATTTACTTGAGAACAAAAATTTACAAACAAAATCCCTTGTCTTAATGTAGGTATTCTTATAAAGAAACGAAAAAGAATAAACTACATATTCGATCAGTATCAAATTTGTAATGAATCATAGCAATATAGTTGTATCTTTTACATTATACTAATAAAAGGGACACTGCTTTGTTTTTAAGGATATTTACAAACTGTATTAAAATGTTATTTATGCCTAAAATGTTGTTTACCTGAGCGCTGTAGGGCATAAGCTAGCGTTGGTTAATGTCGTTGTCAAGTGCGTTGTCATAAGCTTGTCAAGGTAAATAATACAAAATGAATATTTCCTGAGAGAAGGCGAGGCCCTGTCTGCCTATTTTGAGGGTTATTTATACCAATTTTGTTACGTACTCGCCCAATTCGTGACCCACGCCTGTCATCAAGTAATGGGCGTCAAACGTGTGTATCTTGGCGTTCATAGACAGATAATGTACTTACTAATTGTTTGTATGCATTTTGCGAGTCACGATTCTTATATTTTACGCATCGGAATGTCGCGTTTTTTTTTTTCTCTTAATGTACCTATTAATTGTTTATGTGCATTTTGCGAGTCACGATTCTTATATTTTCTGTTTGTTACATATTACTGAAATATATCTATTATATCGCCCGTTGACTTAAATATGACATCTTCATTTCATTCTAAACCCGTAAATCAATGCTAATGACGATACATTATCAAAATCGTACGATACCGTCCTCTATAATCCTGTTTTTACATATATACTACATATACATTCAAAACATATTTCTCTATATACAAAATTTTGGGGTCTTTAAGTCTCGACATCTATCTCGCTTTATTTTGTAGTCCATTCATTTACATGTGTTCAGCCATTGTCTGAAGGCACGTGAAAATTGCTTTCTTAATTGCGTTATTTGAATGTGAAGTCTTTTTTGTCAATTTTCGTTTTTTGTGTTTTAACGCTACCGCGTCAATTTGCATCTGATCGTCTGAAGAATCATTTTCAAACCTACGTACAGGTGAGTTTTGTGAATTACCGTTATTGTAATGCATCGTATCTGATTCACTGGAGCTTGACTGTATATCCGCGAATTGTTTGTTTCTCAAATGTTTTTGCAGTTCCGCAAGTGGAATATTTTCCTCGTCGTCCGTATTATCTCTAATCTGTCGGGTCTGTTGCGTAATTACAGGTAACCCATGTACTGAGTTATTTGAATCGCTATCAGAAGATAATGTGTCGTCCGCAAAGGCTAAATTTGCTTTTCTAATCGGGCGCGTTAACGGTTGATTTATCACTGGCCATTCATCGATATTTGCGTGTCTTATTTGATCAGCGTGAACTTTAATAGTTGAGTTGTCTAACTGATTCTTTATTACGTATGTTAACGGCGACTTTTGTTCGATTATACGATAATATGGCCTCCATTTACTGTCTAATTTATTTGTACGTTGAATGTTTTTGTAGTAAACGGGGTCATTGATTTCGAATTTAATATCTTTCGTATTTTTATTCGCATAATCAGCTTGTCTACGTTTCGATTTTTGAATTTGGGCGCATACCTTTTTAAATGATTTGTGTTGCTCTTCGTATATTATTTTATGATAATCTTCACCGTGATATTTGCGTCTAGGCTTTAACAAGTTGTCTATTGGAAGAATAGGGTCTCTATTAAAAAGTAAGAAGAACGGTGTGTGCTTCGAAGTCTCGGATGTACAAAATCTCATTGCCGCTAAAGACATGTTTAAATGTACGTCCCATTGTTGTACATTTTCTTGAACCCGTTTTGATAGTATATTGTTCGTAGTCCCATGTGAACGCTCGTTCATGCCATTAGACGCGGGATGATATATTGTCGTCTTTACGTGGTCAATGTTCATTGATTTTAATGTTTCAGTGAAAGCTGTGCTTGTGAATTCTTTTCCGTTATCAGTTATAATTATTATAGGACAACTATGACGGCAATAAATCTCGTTCATTAACAGGTGTATTACGCTATCAGAAGATTTATCAGGCGATGCGAAGGCTTCTATGTATCCTGAGCATTGATCTACGAAACATATTATATATCTATTTCCGGAAAGCGTTTTCGGATATGGACCGCATATATCTATGGAAACAACTGAAAACGGAAACGGCGGTATTGAGGTATCTGACGATATGGGAGCTTTAATTGCTTTTAAATTTCTACTTTGACATATAATGCACTTAGATACATAATCATTAAATTCTTTGAACATTTTAGGCCAGTAATATTTCTCTTTTAGTGTCTGAAAAAGCCTTTGAGACCCAGGATGCCCGTTTTCATCATGGTATTGCTTGACAACTGAACCAGTTAGGTGTTTAGGTACTAAAAGCCTGAGAGTAGGTTCCTCATCTACGTTTGATATGTAGTACAGTATGTCATCAACCGTTAAATATCTATCATCTTCACTCTTGTTCTGTTTCCCTAATCTTAATCTCGCTTTAATCTCAGATATATGAGGGTCTTTTTCTTGTTCTATTTGCATATTAAGCCCTGATATATTATTGTTCGACGCTGTGTCGTCGACTGGGATTGGCTGCGGGGTAATAATATTATCGATTATTTGCTTGTGGTCAATGTTTGTAGAGTCGCTTACGTTAATTTCGCGTGTTTGGTCTTGTTTATTAATTTGCGAATTGATCGTAAAATGTTTATCGTTAATATCTAATTCTAGTTCTGTTTGATCGCATTGATTATTCTTTATTTTGGTTTTTGGAGGTCGGCTTAGAAAGTCAGCAATAATATTCTTTTTTCCCGGTATATATTCAATTTTGCAGTTGTAACCCGCTATACTTAAGGCCCATAATTGTATTTTCTTGTTTTGCATCGGACTTTCCAATAAATACTTAAGCGGCTTGTGATCACTCTTTATAACAAATTCAGCATTGTGTAAATAATGGTGCAATTTACTTAGACTGTAAAATATGCTGTAACATTCTTTTTCAATGGTACTATATTTGCATTGTGTGGGGCTTAATCTGTGCGATATGAAAAATATCGGCTTTTCGCCCACATAATCCCCGGTCTCGTTACTGTCGCATTTTTGAGTCAAACAGGCTCCGACGCATTTATCAGATGCATCCGTATACAGAATATAACCCTTTTTTGGATCAGGGTATGAAAGATAAGGGATTTGCGTAAATGAGTCTTTTAATTGTAGGAAACTATCTTCGCATTGTTTTGACCATTTAAATGGGACATTCTTTCTCGTGAGATTAATGAGTGGCTCGACTACTTCTGAATACGACGGACAGAATCTCCTATAAAATCCTGCAGCACCTAAGATGGATCGTACATCGCGCACGCACTTTGGCCTAGGGAATTGTCGGATCGCTTCCACTTTTAACGGATCCGGCCTTATACCATTTTGATCTATGATGAAGCCTAGGTATCTAGTCTCTCTTTGTAAGAATTGACATTTTGATAGTTTTAGCTTTAGGTTATGTTTACTGAGACTCTGTAGTACTGTATCTACGTGTGATAAATGAGATTGCAAGTCAGGTGAAAATATTAGAATATCGTCTAGATACGCCACAGCGAAGCTCTCACAACCTTTGAGTACTTTATTAGCCAATTCTTGAAATATAGCACCGGCGGAGGAGGCACCGAAGGGCATAACATTAAATTGAAATAGACCTCTGAATCCCGAAGCAAAAGCCGTTTTTTCTCTGTCCTCTTCCTTTATAGGTATTTGCCAATATCCCGATATCAAATCTAAACTGGTGAAATATTTACTTTTACCTAATAACGCCAATATATCATCTATTAATGGTAATGGATAGGCAATTGGTTTTGTAATTTTGTTTAATTGTCTAAAATCAACACAGAACCTTTTCTCATCTTTATTATCTTTATTTGAATCATGGTTATTTTTCTTTTTATCTACTAAAACAATAGGGAAGCTCCACGGACTTCTTGATGGACTTATTATGTTTGCGTCTAGCATTTCGTCGATGGCTTTATCTATGAATACCTTATTGTTTAATGGTGTTCGATACGGCCTTAATTTAATGGGCGGATGATCCCCTGTATCTATGGTAAATTCTATCGCTGAAGTTTGTGTTAATTGTAAATTATTTCTTGCGAAGAGAGTTCTGTGTTTTAAGAGTATCGGTAGAATATTTTCTTTTTGATTTTCATCTACACGTAAATCTGATAAGATTTCATCTTTAGATAAACCTGATTTCGGCTGATTATTTTTAATAACTTCTTGTACTGAGCATATTTCATTATCATTTACCGAAGTTATTCGCCCTATGGCACAGTGTCGTCTAAGCCTTATTGTTTTGTGCGTATTGTTTATAATTAAAATGGGAAATTGTCTATCACGCATTGTCTTGACCACTGAATTAACAATTGTTAAACCGGGTTCATTATCAAAGAAAGAATTGCTTATTCCATTGAATACATAATTCGTATTTGAACGTATGCAGTTTCTTTTAGCTTGAGCAAAGAGTCTATATGCAGTTTGTGGTTTTAACACAGTATGCCTAGTTAATCTCGCTATCGTTGAAAGATGTACATCTTCTTCTAGAGGTACATAACAGTTATCAATCCTCAAACATCCTAAATCAAAGTATAAACGGACACCATTATTTTGTAAAAAGTCTCTTCCTAAAATAACATTTCTATTTATGTTACTTACTACAAAAAACATGTGCTCTTTATATATGCTCCCTATTTTGAATCTCAATTTTACACTTCCGTGGACATGTAATGAATTTCCGTTTACCGACTTTAGATTTACTTTTTTAATTATCAGTGCGGGTTTTTGTTTTAACATATCATAAGTACGTTTACTCACGATGCTGACTTCAGCGCCCGAGTCTATCAAGCTCCTAAATTGATAACCACCTGTTGAAATAACACAAGAATTTGGACTACCACACAAAGCGATATTATTTGTCTCGACTTTTTCATTCTTACCATAGACCCCTTTTTGGTAAGAATTTTCTAGTTTTTTCGATTAATGTACGTTTTTCTTTGAGTACATTCTCTACTTAAGTGTCCTAATTTACCACAATTCCAACAATCAATTTTATCTTTCCAATTTTTGTCATATTCGTTATTGCGCCCGTTACCGTTTTTATCTATCGTATGACAGTTCCGCCCTACCGTATATGCACTTATCTCTCGTTGCCTACGGCGACAGATTTCAATAGAATGACCGTGTTTCTTGAAATATGTGCAAACAAAAGATGACCTAATATAATCGATATCTGTCTGAATATTATCGGTCGTAATGTTATCAAGTCCATTTATTTGTGATCGTAACTCAAACCTAGCTCTGACACTTTGCTCATGTATAGCGCTTTTTAAAGCATTTGATAACGTTGCATGATTTTCGCGCATTAATTTAAGTCTCAAATAATCGTGCGATAATCCGTCGATAAAAATTTCTACTAACTGTTTTTCTTTATATTCTAAATTTCCTTCAATATTTTCGAATGCATCCGTCGCAAGAGATAAAAGTCGCTCAGCGTATATTTGAACATTTTCGTCGGTCTTTTGTTTAGTCGTCTTTAATAATGAGAAAGCGTATTGTGGGTCTTGAATTTCCGCGAATCTTAATTTAAGCTGTTCCTTTAAATCTGTCCACGTCCCTGTCGTATCGTCAGTCAAAAAACGATGTATGTAATCACTAACAAGCCCTTTACTAGATTGGTAAGAAACAAATTTTAATTTATTCTCATCTAAATTGGTAAGTGTTCCATATTTTTCTACATTTTTAATCCAATTTTTAAATTCTTTTGAATTTCCATCAAATGATTGTACAACCTGTGAAATAGTCTGAGTGCTTATGGCCGTTTTAACATCTTTAATTTGTTCATTCAAATTTTGAAATAACTCAGGGATTATTTGATTTGCTATTTTGATACAAGCGTTAGGAAATAAAACAGTCACTCACCAGAAGTTGCAGAATATGTGCGGTCTGATGTCGTTGTTCCCGGCTCACGGTCGTTGTTACGGGTTACAGAAGTTGCCGAAACGGAGTTTCTTCGCGTTGTTTTTCATGGCTTCGTAATCGTAAATGGTAGTATTTCTTTGTTCGAATCCTTGGTTCACGAGCACCATTTAACGTCCTGTGTCCCGTAATCGTTCATAGTTCATAGACGACACATAGTTACTAACAATGTTCATTACTCTTAAATTACCGGTATGTAGTCTATCATTCGATATCTCGTCATGCGCGAATTGCCAAGATGACGAGTTTTGCATTAACTCCCATTTTCTCGTGCCGCGCATGGGACAAGTCGGTCCCTCTCTATTTATGTTAATTTCTCTGCATATTACAGGATAAAATATTCAACAACACCATGTATCAGTTTCTAGTCCAATTTAATGTCTAACATACTTAATATTTTCGGTTATACAAATACAGTCTGATAGCTACATGATCGTATCTTTCTCGATCCGTACACCTCCAAGTCTAAACGCTAACTCTCTTGTTTCCCTCTAACATCTGCCCCGTGAAACTCAGTTATCTATCCCATTGGTCAGTGTTCTATGTGTATTTATTTCTAATTGGCTGAATTACAATCTGGAGAAGTCACTATTCAAGTATGCACAGGTTAATGAGCGTTGTGGTACAAATAATAAATAATGCAAATACAGCCTAAGGCTTGTGTCAACAGCATTGTAACCCCTTTGTTGTTAATGCATACTCGCTACTGATATACTTGTCAATATTTCGTACATAAAGAAAACCCAAATATTTCACCCAATTTCTCATCATTATTTGACAGATGTATTATGATAATTCTGCAAGGTTCAAAAGCAGAATAAACTATTATATTAGAATTACATCGAGTATTTTGTTTTTTAAGCATATTTTACGGAGACCCTTGAACTTGATAACATAGATAAACTGATTTCAGAGTGTATTTCCTCTTATTCTTTAACGAGATTAATGTGTTTAAGTTTAGCTTGTGAATTTAGATAGCCGGCGAATTGTGCCGGCAGCCATGATTCAGTAAGTCAGGGTCTGACGTAATCGTACAACAGCAATATTGACTCTGGAAATTGATTTTCAAAATTGCTAAAATATACCACGAGTCATAAAACTACAATCGCATCTTATACAGAAATGAATTATTAGTAGGGATGGGAAAATTATTCGAATATTCGAATATTCGATTAAATGGTCAGTATTTGAATGACAGAATTGATATTCGCATATTCGCATTGTTTTTCAAACGTAATTGCCATAATATTAAATGACCTGGGAGACGCTTACTAATTTGCACCTGAAATCATTTGGGATTAACATGTTTGATGTGACGTTCTTCGTGTCAAACTGATCAATCAAACAGTTTACTGCTACTGGTAGTTTTGGTGTTAGTGGGTGTTCAAGTGGTGTGATTACTATGTACGATTAAACGTACATGCTATTTTACTTTAAAATTTCAAATAAAAATAATATTATATGACATGATGCTTTTCCTTCTATTTGTGCCCGATATTCGATAGCAACGTTAATAAACAGCCTCGTATCTAGCAAACGGTTATAACTTACAAAACAATGGCAGTTAACACAGAACAAGTTTCACTATTTTCTGAAATATTTCGCATACGTAGGCTTTTTCAAAATTTGTTTTTACAATTAAGCTACATTTTCTTTCTATTTCTCAACACAACAAGTGTATATTCAATTGTATATCTGTGACAATTAGTATTTAATATCTCTACTGGATACGAAACTGAGTAATAGAAGTTTAATCAATCCAGCCGTTTTATGAGAATATTCGAATATTCGATTGAATGGATTTGCGAATATTCGAATACCTATATAGGTATTCGATGCCATCCCTAATAATTAGTTAAGGCTAGAACTTGTTGATATCTCGTAACAATAAAAATAGAATTAACACATGCTACATTTATATGATATATGCACGGTCTTGGATCCGGTCATTTTCTGAATGTTGCATGTTTCTCTCTTTTATTTTTTTGCCCGTAGTTTCAAAAGTGTTATTGTTGTAATTTCATTTTACACCGAATAGTAATTTCAAGGGTCATATTTTTGAATTTTAGTTATTGTTTGAATGAAGCATGTTCTCCTGAATAAAGTATGTTATTCACAAAGAAACAGAACTTTTAAATAGACAAGATGGATGAAAAAGATGAACAATTTGGCATGGGCTAAACAATGGAAAGTACAAATGCATGTCGAGAACTGTGCATGTAAACATTCACATTGTACTCGCTGATTTTTATTCTCCAAAGCACCCGCGGCCCATTACCGTATTTTCGCTAAGCATTTAGACACATCAGTAAAGAGGGTCATACTTGTTGTTCTCTTATCAAAGACAAAAACGTATAGTCTTAGCATGATTTAAACCAGAGATATTCCGATCTAAGATATATTTCGTCCTAACACTTGATCACTTTCACAAAAAGAGTTGTTACAGCAGAGCATAACACGGCCGATAATTAAACTGTTGCCAATCATGACACCAATGACATTTTAATAAAATAAAAGCGATACGATGTTAAGTACAATTTACGAGTCAAATGTACATATTCAAAGTCTCACAGACATTACTCACCATTAGTGTACATAACCACCTGTCTTCACCCATATCCTTGGTGAGGAAGTCATAGGCATGTTTCACGTCGGTGGCATACTTAGGAAGAACGGCTTGGATTGCATCGCAACGATAAATACTGAAGCATCCAGGAGAGCACAACACAGTCCCAATCACATGCTCTGCAGCCTGTAGATGTCGATCGAAAATTACATCATTCTGTGTATACTTCGCACGTAAAAACAACAAATTCATTATGCGATAATAGACAAAAAAATAAAAATGCCTACCTTCTGAAACCAATGCCCAATAGCGTATTCAAAGGTCTGGTACCAGACGAGTAGACCCCCGAGTAGGCCTCTTCCAAGAGGATGAGTCCTAGCACAGACTGCACCTAATGAGTCGTCACGTATCATCCGATCGAGTAAAGCTTCCACAGAGTCCGGAGTAAACATAACGTCAGCGTCCGTTGTGAGGATGTATGTCTCGCATCTGGAAGCTATCAGCGGCGAGGTATTATGATACATCTTATGACAATCACATAGCAAGTCCCCTAAGTTTATAACATTATACATGTATGTGTAGTTTTCGTTCACGATTTCCTACCATATACCTTCTAAGTTTATAAAAAATACATAGTAATACAAATTAAATAAAAATCATTGGTCACTGGTAATCTTTGTCGACATCAGACTTACTTTATCAAACAGTTGGTATATCCATAAAGTGGAATATTAAGTATTTTCAATGAATACTATCAAACGAGTGTTCATTCAGCGCAACGGGAGTCACACTTTTAAATCTAAATTATTTTAATGGATGTTTTACAAACGTAATAAGTAATTAATTTAGTTGAATAAAATCAGTGGTACATACCATTTTTTTGCTTATCATTTTGTTTTTTCCATAGCACATAAGCCATGTACATCACCTGACTCCAGCGCTTCTTGTTCTTCACCTGCATACGAAAGTAGACTTTACACCTGCTTAGTCTGTTTAAGTTTTGTATTTATATATTGTTTGATGTTGTTCTCCGTTGAGTTCCTTTCATTTTTTTTAAAAGACACTCCTCCACTATTTAAGCAAGACGGTAAAAGCATGAAATATGCTGGTTTTTGGTGTGTGTGTGTTTTGTTTAGTTGAGGGGCGGGGGGACAGATATATTTTACTGCTAGTTACTTAATACTATAATTAAATAACATTGAAGTAGGTGGTAAGCCAGCCATGCTTTATGGGGTATTTTTCGTACTGAGCTGTTCTTTGCGAAACGGGTCAACATAGCATATGCTGAGAGTGTAGCTTCGAGGCAGCACACAAATTCGGGTAGTCTGATCAGAAGGTGCACAGATTGCTGTAAATCACATAAGGTTTCATATACACAGCAGAACATAGTTGAGCTCTTGGTTACACTGCACAGATCTTTAACTAAACTTAGCACATATGCCATCAAGAACTTTTTCGTAAACCCCGGCTGAAAGTAAAGTGGTACAGATGAGCTACAGATGGCATGAAACATGAACAGCCTTCGAAAAACTCACATGCGTATCTGGTTCATGTTCTTATTTTCAGAGCTATTCGATTGTTTACTATTTAAGATACCAGACATTCATATTACCCAATCTTATAACTGTATCTAGAAATATCGTCCTCATTCAGTTTGTGTTAAAATTGTTTACTTTCAAAGTGTATTCGTGTAATACAAAACGGTTTATTAAAGTGTTAGTCCATTTATTCATTTTAAAAGCTTTCGAAAAACTAGTTTTAATAATGTTTTATTATGTTTGCTACCAATCATTATTTTTGCAAATTAAAATGCATATTGTATTGTTCTACTTAAACTCATTGTTTAGACGACTGTACAAGCTATGAAAGGCGTCTCGTTGATTGAGAATGGGTAATCCAATTAATTTTTAAAACAAAATATAAACTTTAATTGTAAATAAATTCAGGAAAAAGTAGTTCAGTTTGGATGATTCAATTAACTTATTCGTAGGTTAGTTTCTAAAGGATGGAAATGAAGCATATTAATCTTGAAACTATTGGCAATATGAAGACATGTGTTGAGTTTCATGTGACTCTCTTTGCGTGTACAAAAGCTTAACATGCGTAATCGGTAATGAATTATGAAAGCATCTTACTTTTTTGCTGTTTTTCATGTGTATAGTAAGTAGATTTTTTCCATCTTCCTTTTCCCACACCATTGCCCTCCCATACGATGTCTCGCTATCTCCCTGTTGCTTCAATTCTGTAGCCATAATGAGCAGAACTACCTTATAGTCGTAGTGATCATCAGTAAACACGAACATCAATAGCGTATGATTTGCTGCCCATTATCAGATAATTCAATTAAATTATCTGAGCTCTCACCATGATCCAATAGAAGCTTTTTCAAAATTGATAAATATATATTTTGCTCAAAATGAACCGCCGTTAGGGGCCTTAGAAGAACAATGTTAACGCTCTGGTTGTCCTTGGGGAGTTTTCATTTGCAGCTGGATTCTTCTGAGGCCCCTATCGGCGGTTCACGTTGAGCCAAATACGTTACTCTTTTGATTTATCAAATTGTATGTAAGTATATTGTGTAGCAAATTCTGAAAAGTTGTTTTAATCATTGCCGACACGTCATACCATGATATATTTTACGAAAACACAATAGAGTATAAATCTTGTACATCCCATTAAGTGCTTAGAAACTGAATACACGGTAAAATGTTCAACCTCATTTCAATTTACACATGTGATGAAACGATCGGATGAGCCTTTAACTGTTATTCTTATTTGTTAATCGAATTTGTACTTTCCTTTTATCGACATTAAACATGAACTGTGCATGGCGAACGTAAGGATTTGATTCCATATAACCCCGCATCCGAAACGGAGGCTTCTTCTCATAGAAAAGTAGGTAAACATTTACCTCTTTAAGACACGTTTAAATACTTATTTTTAATCCAGGTCATATTGTTGAACAACAGCACAAAGCAAAAACAAACACAACATGCGTTACTCAAAATTATATCCGGATGTTGTATAAGAAATTTATTTTCTTACCTAGTATGGACTTGATCTCTGAAATGAGTTGCTCGACAAACTTGTTTTTCTTGTCGCTGTTCGGCCCCTCCACGGCTCCGTCAAAGAAAATATGGTACTCGAAATTTAGCCGGCCTTCACACTGCGCTTCGATCATACCCTTTATAGATTTAAGTAGCTGTTGCATCTCGTGCGTAGCCTTAAACGGGTAAAAATATAAGCAAATGTATGAGATTTGGAGTTGCTGTATTCTGCATTTGATGCATATTATAAATAGATTAATTGAGTGAGCGCTCAAATGAGTCTCTAAGTGTCTGCCAGAGGAATATTGTACTGCAACATATTGATACTCTGTTTAGACTAAAGCCCAATAGCTGCTTGCTCTCTTGTAAAGATTTGGGACTCAAAGTCTCTCCATCCGTCAAAGTGTACTGTGATCAACTTAATATGGATTCTAGTAGCTTAGGGCCTATCGTTTTATGTCAACAAAAGTTAATAATAATATTAATTTACTAGACTTTAGGTATCTCCCTCCCGTTGCTTGCTGCACTATGTCGATATTCTCTATATACTCTAGAATTATTCGTCTGCAAATAATTGTATTTCCGGCCCAGCTTGAGCTTTAATTCTGCAACAATGAGACTACGAGTCTGGTTATCTACAAAGTGTCTCAAACGGTCTTGATTGCACTGCTATTTCTACGAACTTTGTGCCCACGAATTAAAACCCGACTGTATTGAGATTAAATATGTTAAACCCGATTTGCCCTCTGAAGGTCAACGAAACAAAAAATCGAGCCAGAGTATAATTCGCCTGAAATCGGTTGTGTCGATATAAATTCTCTAAACGAGATTAAAGTAGTTATGGATTGAAACAGTCAGTCTATGTGACTGCGTACCTCCATGAACATGGTTGTGCAGATGAAGATCTTGAGCGGGCTTTGTTGTTTGGCTTTGTAACAGTTGTTTCTCCTCACTAGAATCAACCATTGTTCCAAGAGCGCGGAGTTGTAGGTTGGCAGCAAGAATAGCTACAAAGGGATGTATGAGAAATCATGTTATAAATTACGACAATGGCACCTTTACAATTAGCGATATTTGTTTCCCGTTCAATATATTGTTTTTTGTCAATCTGTTTGAGGGCGGGTTTCGGGCATCCTACTCCACACAGTAAACAATATGCAACAAATATATGCATATTATAACATAATTGATAAATATTACAAGTAATCGCATTTACATTTCAATGAAAACAATATTGTTTAATGCAAAAATACGAAACGGGTATTCTAAAGTATAATATAACAACTACTGGAAAAGAGGTAACAACAGTTCCCATTCTCTTCTTTTATGTATAAATGTCCACGTATTAATGCGTGATTTAGAGCTCTACGAACAAAGATGCAGAATTTCAGTCAAATACCTTAAAAATGCAAGTTTAAAACCTGATGAACCTGAGCTTTTATTACCTGCAAAGTTTTTAAGGCAATACAAGCCCCTTTTAATGCTATTGGCCATTCTTTACTATTTAACCGTGGACTTAAAACTTTGGGTATTTCTATTTCATTGATAGTAAAGTATTCATGTTTAAAATTTAAATGTTGAGACTGATATAGTACCACTGGTTAATCTGGTTTCATATTAGATGGTTTTAAGTCCAGCTGTTTAAATGTTCATATATTCAACATTATTATCTGTGATATTTTTTCAAGTTGTTCAATGCCGACTTTTAGGCGTTATTTTATTTAACCATTATACATGTATATATTATTTTGAGTTTGAATACGAACTGAAACAAACTGCAGCACAGCTTTCAATTGGGAAAATTGGAGGAGCCATAACTCATTCTACATTCCGCCCCCATTCTGAGTGATTAGTTGTATATTGTTGGCAAATAAACTGTGTATCTTGAATACATATTATGTCACAATTTGTATCTTTTAAAGATTGAAAAAACTCTTTTCTTCTTGCCCTGGATTCCTCTGTAGTTTAAAGATAACATTTTAAATGAACGCATTAACATAAAGCATTAAAAGGTTTATTTTATGGATGTGTAAAAACAAGTACATGTATTCAAACGCAATATGCAGTATTTCCATAAAAAGAACGGTAGAAAAAAGATAAACAATCAACAAACAATCATCTAAGAATACTTACAACCTTCACAGGCAACCTAAGCATAGATTTCCTCTATCAAAACTTTAAAGGAAGTAAATTGCTATATTGGCAAAGATATGGAATTTGAAAGGTATCAGGTGTTAAGGCAACACAAATGACTCAATCAGCTATATGCATGTAATATATAGTGCTATGTATGAGTTGTTTTTATAAATCTTATTGATTGGAAAAAGAATACACTTTACAGGAAGTGTACATGTAATATAAAGTGAACTGTAAATATTAGCATATCGTGATCGTAAATATATTATAAAAGTCGGTCCTTATATGACACATTGACAATAAACAGATGCCATGGGTCATATAGACTCGTGGATGTAAAACAGTCCGTAATTATAACTCATTCCACATGTTTAGTTTTGATAACATGACCCATTTTTGCGTCGTGTTAATTCCAATGGGATATATAGGCGCTTGCAGGACATCCCCTTTGGTGATTGGCTATCATATTTTAAGAATTATTTGTGTGCGTGCAGACCTATCAATTGCGAGACTGTGACATAACAGAGACGGAGAATTACGGTATTTTGGTCATGCAATCTTAATTCCGAATAGCTTCCAGCTGAAAAAAATGATGACAACATCACCCATAATAATTACAAATGATAGTTATCATTATATGGCCACCTTGAATAACGCTGATAGCGTCACAATCACTTCATTCCAATTGAGATAGTAATGACAACGTAATCGAGTATATGTCAGATATTAGTGACATGCATAATGAGTGGTCAAAATCTGAGGGAAACCGTGAACAAGTAGAATCTGCAAGAACTACTTCATAGGTAAGAGTGTAAATGGAACGATATTTATTTGAAATGATCAAGTGAACATATTTATAAAAAAAGGAAATGTAATCAGTGAGGTAATACAATACTATTGAATTGTAAAGATGATATAAATAATGTAGACCGCAGTAGTTAAGTGATATATGTAAATCATGAAAACTGGTTACCTGTGTTTCCTTCTCCATGACGATATTCTCAGTTTTAAAGTGGTACCAGCCCACGGTTGCGAGCTCATAAACAATCAGACTAACCGCTGCAGCTATAGTCAGCCAGAGAGTGTTTCTTTCAGGTCCACAAACAAATCCGCGATCTTCTGGTAAATAAGAGTGACACAACTATTAACCCTGTTTCTCTTAGAGATGTTATATAGAATTTGGCATAAGGGTGTCGTTGCATTACATAATAAATAGCTACGCAATTGTGGGATTAAAAAACACACAATATAAAGCAATATATTTTATAACAAAAAGATTAGATACATAGAACTCCAACAGAAGCGATAGTTATGTTCGTTCCTAGGAAAATTAAAATTTCTATATACAACATTTATCCCATTTTTCATGTTTTCCCATATTTTTTTCATCAAATGTGTACTATTTCAGCTCAGAAAAATCGCATCGGATATTTCCCAAGATTTTATAAAAAATCACGATTTTATTAAAACAATAAGTAGATATCACGTTCTCAACGTAAACTATACGAAAAAATACTTGCTGATAAATTGTATTGTCAATTTAACACTAGATAAACCACATATTACAATGGAAAAATTATGTTTTAGTCAATAATTCTAATCATTTCACATTTGACAATATTGCAAAATATGTCGATAATCTAAAAGTGCAAAAAAGCGCCAGTCAAATGACCGATATATTTTCAAACAACCAGTTAAGGCATATCTTTGATAAATGCGGTGTTTCGTTGATTCAGTTCCGGGCTTGATTGAATCAAGTATGAGTTGAAGATTCTGTCTAAATTCCCGATGCGAATGTTGCCATAGATAACTGTGATTGAAACGAATAATAAAACAAATTAGAAATTGTGAACGTTGAATGGCGCAATACATTATCACGATTTTGCAGTATCACCGGCAAAATCAAGTCCGTTAGGGACTTAGGGATCTGCGAGTGTTGCTGCATTTTGAATATAACGAATTACAAAGAACGGGCGGCAGAGCTGCATGTTAATGGGTTGATAATAGGCTTTGCGGTGTAAGATTGCTACTAGGTATGAGCATCTTTTTTGTTGTATTATACAACCACATGAATGATTTATCATAGTAGGAAAGTTAAATGACTTCGACTGGTCATGATGAATGTTGGATGGCCATTTTTGTTCCAGAATGTTTGTATATTACTCTTCTGGCTGGACATTGGTGGACTCAAAACTATTCAAAAGGAACCTCCTACAAAAATTGTGATTGGTTTCAAGTTAAATGGGTCTTTAAACCATCAACAATTATACGGGCTATTGTTTGCGCATATCTTGCACCGTTGCAGTGAATCACATGGATCATTCTCAGAATATTTAATGAGTTGCTCGTTTCTTCTACAACATTTTCTAGTGTTCTGGCCTTTGTTTAACGCTAGTGGAATTCTTAATAATCGGTTCCATATGTTGCTGTTTTCAACTTCATATAGCTAAATCGGTAAAGAGGTTAATGCTTTATAAAATAGTGTTTATAATGTTTGCTAAATATCTTCAAATAAATAACAAGACGCAGTCGATCGGTAAGAGAACAAACTTGCGGCCTAATGAGCAGTGTCGTATGATGTCGTAAAAAATTGTTAATACACGCAACAGATGTACCGTACACCTACATTCATCGAATTATTTTAGTATTGCTTGAATCAGGATGGGATTGATTTCATAAATAAGCCGGTATACATTTGTCGATATTATTACCCATTGATAAACAAAACGGCACATGACAGTCGATGCTGTAAAGAACGGGTAAACAAGTAGAAGTGTTGATATTATTAAGAATTCATAAACATTAAGGAACACGATATGCGATGGTATAATACATTGAAACACAAGCAAGCCCATCGCTGCCAATTTTATAAGAATTGGATAAACACGCAGCCAAGGGGCTACCGGTAGTATTACATTATCGCCAGCAGCTTACCACTGGCGACATAAAAAATGATATCTGGCCTTATCTGAAGTTATGATGAATTGCTTAGCGAGAAGGCGACCGCATGACTGTATTATAGCGGACCACAAGCAGCAGCTCTAATCAGTACATTAACATTATGCCATCTGGTCAAAAAATAAATACATTAACATGCAACACTATGTTCTTACATGTCAATGTGTTTCACTCGCTCAAAGGCTGAAAATATATCATAAATAGTAATTTCATAACAAAAAAGTCATGACGCCGATACTGCTATAAATGGGGTCGTCTATTTCTCTCCTTGAACAAGAAAGTGGTATGAAAGAACTATCGGGGTGAAATATATCATCCTTACTGACTGAAATGAGAAAGTCACATGACAGCGGTATCGTCAATAGCAGTATTGAGACCGGCGTAGCGAGGACTACGGGGAGGGTGAAGGCCAGTCGTTGCATGCACGCTGTGCAGGCCATGTAGGCGACCAGGTATCCTGAAATGGACAACATCCAGAAAGGCGTCTTAGTACAACAAACGCACACCAAAAGCTTACGTGAAGGAATGACAACAGACATTTTGTTTCACATGTGGCTCATTTATAAACAGATCATGATTGATGCTTGATTAACGGGCATAACCGCGATATACACGAACGCAAGAAATTGTGTACGTGAACGCTTGTAGGTCTGTAGTACAACATAAGCATGTAGACGATGAACACATCTAATGAATTTGTTTACCTTGTGGTAGAACATTTTTGCTACTTGTCAATAATCATCATAATACAAAAATCGGCTTCGCGAAAGGCATAATGGGACACAATACTACTTATCATCGGGATTCATTTCTGTTGATACGGACAATTATATTATGTAACCAAGCAAATATGTCATGTTTCCTTATAGCGTTTTTATGAATATATAAAGCTAATGGACACCTTACTTTACATTCGCCTGATGCTAACCAAAGCTCTTAAAAAAATTCATCATGGAATATGATATATTGTATAATGGTTAAACCTTGAAAAGTTTGCATGTATAGTATGCTGCCTTACCGACTGCGCTGCCGACAATATTTACAGTGAACAAGTATATATCATCTCTGGTGGATGTCCAGGTATATTTCCCCAATCCCGACCAACCACTGTTAAAATCTGATAGTGTTGGTCGATTCTCAAAGAGCAAGAAGGAAAACAGTAACAGTGAGATCGCCACGATGAAGATGATCTTAAAAAACGATATATAGAAGATCATCTTCCACGGTTCCGGCTTTTTGCGGCTTGAATCGTAAGTACACGGCTGTTTGGTGTTGTCTGCCTTGTTTTTGTTGTTTTCTTCTCTTGTGTGTCCCGAACCATAATCAGACCGGATCTACGAGGAAACATTTAATAAGAGACATGTGTGAGTTGTAAAGTACATCCCATGCCAGATACATTCAACGGTTCATCTACTAGCAAGTAAGTTCATCCAGTTTAAAACCACGTTTTTTATCGTTGGCTCTCGTTAATATTGTTATATGTGTTAAATGTCTCACTTCTTTGCTATATAAAAGGCTTTTTTCGCGCAATAGTGGTCTATAAGTGACAAAGCTACATGCAGCTTAAAGAATGGTTTTTGCAATCATGTTGGTTGCAACCAATTAAGGTACTTCGATACCCGAAATATACTTAATTTATCGGACGAATAGGCCTTAATCCAATGAAATGGCATACGGTAAAACCGGTTTAACGCAGTATGGTGACAGTATGTTATTTTTCAAAGCGATAATTCAAACAAGTCAGAATGTCATGTCCTTCTCTATACCACAATGTTATGCCGTTGTATTATAAGATTATAGCTTAAGTTTCTTGATTCATTACCCTATGGTAGACTGTTTACTGACTGCCATTACCCTATGGTGGTGATTTGTTTTAAATCGATCACAAAAACGTATATATGGCGGCATAAAAAAGGCGATATGCTAACTTTAAAATGTTCAAGAAAATGTTGATTGATTAGTTCATTTAACACCGTGTTAAAGTTACATCCCAGCACGAGACAAAACATGTAAGAGGGTTGTATGCAGGAAACGGGTTGTCTGACATACAGTTTTGTATTGCCTTTGGGTTTCTTGTACCGGGCGTGACTAGAAAAATTCAATTAGTTATCAGCCTGCAGTTCTCTAAAGATTTCATTGAAATGAGATGAAAAACACAAGCACCATAAACGGTACTACAATTGTTTGGTTATCACCTTGTTAATGTGCAGTATTTACATGGAACTATTACCTGTGGCTGTACGTTTTATGACAAAAACATTGTTATTTAGAACTTTATTTTCTTATATTTTATCAATAATTTGAATTAGCAATGTTTTTATTAGTTTATATATATATATAAATGGTCGCCTTTCTTCCAAAAATTAATAAAGTCATAATGCATCGATCACTAAACTTGCATAGTTATGTCTGCGCAGCTTGTTGACCACTATTAAGTGCTACAACTTTAACTGACTTTATCCTTGTCTAGTCAAGGTTATTCCCACAACAATAATGTGGCCAGTTCAGCAAACAATATTATTCGTATTGTTCCTTTTTCAAACGGAGCTAGCCGACCTGTTTATTTCAAACTTTCACGATGGTTGATATGTTATGTATCTGATTTTCAAAAAACTTAACATAAAGTAATCATACCTGACGCAAAATATCACGGATAATTTCCTTAGAAATATAACCTATTGTTAACCATATTTTTGTAGTCATAATTTGATGGTTATGCAGAGCCAGTTTAAATTGCATTACATATAGGATAGAGTAGACATACGTAAGTGTATAAAGAAACATTGGCCAAATTGTATTAATGAATCAAATTACCTGATAAAATAGTAGTATAATTGCATATTTCAAATAAACATAAATCTCCTGTTTAATTCTCATACTAACCTGAACCTTACCTTTCGGATTCGGAGTTCGTTCAAAACAGTTTTTAAAATCAATATTACAAACTATATTATTGATGCAGACTATGCTTTATTTACAGGTGAATGTTACTGATGTACAGCGGACAGTTTTCTATCAGTAGTATACTTCATTTGTATCGATAGAAGTACTTTTCTGGACGATTTTCTATATGCGTGATGTGGTTTTGATATAAACACCCTCCAACGCATCCACCACGGAAGATCTACTTTACAGTAATGTTTCGTAAAACCACAATAATATTGCTATGATTGTTAAATATGCGTTTTATTTATGGATTGTACATGAACTTAAATAAAACATATAAATCAGTATACATTCGGTAACCTTAAAAGCATCAAACAATGGTTAATCAATGTGATAAACCATGTTGTCTGTTGTGAATTTTATCAACAGGCTGTTTAGCCCACAATTACTCCAGTACCTGGTTCGCGGACTTAAGAGGAGCCGATTCGGAACTGGGTTGGTTTTTAATTGGCATAGTGGGCTCAGACGGCTTCTCCTGTTGAGCAAGTGTACATATAAGGTCAAAGTTCAAGAATAATTACATATTGTAAGCCTTATGTCTTTTACATAAATGTTTGAATTAAATATTTACATTAAATGACCTGCTAAATATCGCTTAATAAATCATATTGGGCTTTAATATGTTATAACGGACGTGTCGGTAATATTGTACACTGGAAAGAGGTATTCAACGAAGACGCAATTAACGTTAGACTGCCAAGTTAACTGGCATCACGTGAAAAAATAGATATTTGCGATAGCAGAGTATCATACATATAGCGATAAAAGCAGAAAAATAAACATAACGTAATGTTTCACCTCTTATGTGAAATAAATTACCGAAACAACCAAAAAGAATACAAGTGGTCAGAATTTCACTGACATATTAATGGTAGTTACTGTATCAAACGCAAATATCACGCGGAGCATATAAAACAAATACCCCTTAATTGATCATTATAACTTTATTTCAAAACACGAAAAAACAAGAGATGTGTTTGTCAGAAACACAATTCCCCCTACTGCGCCACTTTGAAATGAAATTTCTATTTATCATTTGGCAGGTTTAGAAATCTTCTTCCTTTAAAGCTTATTACTTCACTTGGTTTTTGTCCAATACAACCGGGAGGGGGTCTGTAGACAGTCAAAAATTACCAAGTCAGACATCACTGACAACCAAGGCCTGTGGTTTATAAAAGATATCATAGCCAGAGTTCATCATGTATCTATGGATATTAGTCGACAGGTATATCATAGACCCTACCATTCACAAATAATTATATCATTAAAAAAAAATTGACAAATCAATCATTTGAGTTATAAATAATAAAAAAAAAATCTGTACAGTAACTGTGAAAAGAACTTAAATTCTTGGTAATGAAATATATAATCTGAGATTAATAATTATATAAATTACATCCCTTGAAAATAATTGTCACTAACAAATCTCTATTTTTAGCAGCAAATAATTAAAACCCACTACCGTGACTGTAGATTCACCACTCAAAATGTGCAGCTCCATGAGATACACATGCATGCCAAAAATCAATTTGCTATGCTCAATATTGAAAAATTATCTCCCTATAAAGCTTATTACTTCCCTTGGATTTGCATTTTTGACCTTAGACCTTGAAGGATGACCTTGACCTTGACCTTTTACCACGATGTGTTTGTCAGAAACACAATGCCGCCTACTGCGCCGCTTTGATTTATTTAACAAAAATATATAAGGTCCGATAGTTATGTTCATTTAAAGCTTATTACTTCCCTTGGATTTGTTTTTTCGACCCCGTGACCTAGTTTTTGACCCGGCATGACGTATTTTCTAACTTGACCTAGATATTGTATAGATACAACTTATGAACAAGTTTCGTAAAGATCGGATGAAAACTATTTGAATTAGAGAGCGGACATGAAAAGTGTGACAGACAGGCGGACAGTGCGAAAACTATATACCCCCTTTTCTTCGAAAGGGGGCATACAAATCTTATAAGTTCGATTCCATCTATGACATTCTGATGAGCAACAGACAGCATGCAACCTGAACAGTTTGCGAGCTCTACGATTTGCATACGGCTGCTATATTGTAATCTAGTTTATCAAAAACGTAGTTTATATATTACGATGAACCTTGACAACTTTTTCATAATCGTCAGAAGTGAAGCGTATTTAGCACTAAACAGACAACACATCTTCGGGAAAAAAGTAATACAATACCTGATGCGTTGAATTGGTCGGAGTCGTGTTGATACTAGATTGGGGTTCAGCCTCAGTTTTTGGTTGCTCTTGTGACTCACGTTCTTTCGTCTGTACGAGCCGGTGTCCATACAAGGTCAATGGTCATTAATAAGTACGCTTTATAAGCCTTAATGTTTCAACAAAAATAGATTTGGATAGTGTTTATATTTAAATGACCTTTTAACTATCATGGGATTAATTAAAACTATGTTTTTACATGGAATAAAATATTTGTCCGTTTTATTGTAAACTGAACCCAGTCATTTAACAATGTTGCAATCACCGTCGGTCTACCAAGTCAGGATAACTAACATCACGTGAAAAGTAGATTCTAGCGATATCAGAGCAATACAAATGCACGGAATGTTTACTTATTATGTGCAAGAAACAACATTCATGTATGTGCCAAAAAGCACAAAGGGTTCAAGTTGTATGAGGTAAACATTAAAAAATATCATACCAAATATTAATAGCACACTGAACAATCAATATGAAAAGCTCGTAGTTGAGTCACTTAAATAAATTTTAAAACCAGAAAGAAAAAAAATAAATTCGAACATTAAAGGTTTTTAAGGATTGACGTTCATCCATGAGATACTGATGAGCAACAGACAACCTAAACAGTTTGCAAATTCTTCGATTTATATACGGCTGCTATATTGTGTTTGCTAGTTTAAAGAGCCATTTTAATTTGTATTAATTATAGGAAGGGTACACATACTTACGAATATAAACAAAACATTATTTGAAAAAGAACATTATAATGTAGACTGTAGATTCACCACTCAAAATGTGCAGCTCCATGAGATACACATGCATGCCAAAAATCAATTTGCTATGCTCAATATTGAAAAATTATCTCCCTATAAAGCTTATTACTTCCCTTGGATTTGCATTTTTGACCTTAGACCTTGAAGGATGACCTTGACCTTGACCTTTTACCACGATGTGTTTGTCAGAAACACAATGCCGCCTACTGCGCCGCTTTGATTTATTTAACAAAAATATATAAGGTCCGATAGTTATGTTCATTTAAAGCTTATTACTTCCCTTGGATTTGTTTTTTCGACCCCGTGACCTAGTTTTTGACCCGGCATGACGTATTTTCTAACTTGACCTAGATATTGTATAGATACAACTTATGAACAAGTTTCGTAAAGATCGGATGAAAACTATTTGAATTAGAGAGCGGACATGAAAAGTGTGACAGACAGGCGGACAGTGCGAAAACTATATACCCCCTTTTCTTCGAAAGGGGGCATACAAATCTTATAAGTTCGATTCCATCTATGACATTCTGATGAGCAACAGACAGCATGCAACCTGAACAGTTTGCGAGCTCTACGATTTGCATACGGCTGCTATATTGTAATCTAGTTTATCAAAAACGTAGTTTATATATTACGATGAACCTTGACAACTTTTTCATAATCGTCAGAAGTGAAGCGTATTTAGCACTAAACAGACAACACATCTTCGGGAAAAAAGTAATACAATACCTGATGCGTTGAATTGGTCGGAGTCGTGTTGATACTAGATTGGGGTTCAGCCTCAGTTTTTGGTTGCTCTTGTGACTCACGTTCTTTCGTCTGTACGAGCCGGTGTCCATACAAGGTCAATGGTCATTAATAAGTACGCTTTATAAGCCTTAATGTTTCAACAAAAATAGATTTGGATAGTGTTTATATTTAAATGACCTTTTAACTATCATGGGATTAATTAAAACTATGTTTTTACATGGAATAAAATATTTGTCCGTTTTATTGTAAACTGAACCCAGTCATTTAACAATGTTGCAATCACCGTCGGTCTACCAAGTCAGGATAACTAACATCACGTGAAAAGTAGATTCTAGCGATATCAGAGCAATACAAATGCACGGAATGTTTACTTATTATGTGCAAGAAACAACATTCATGTATGTGCCAAAAAGCACAAAGGGTTCAAGTTGTATGAGGTAAACATTAAAAAATATCATACCAAATATTAATAGCACACTGAACAATCAATATGAAAAGCTCGTAGTTGAGTCACTTAAATAAATTTTAAAACCAGAAAGAAAAAAAATAAATTCGAACATTAAAGGTTTTTAAGGATTGACGTTCATCCATGAGATACTGATGAGCAACAGACAACCTAAACAGTTTGCAAATTCTTCGATTTATATACGGCTGCTATATTGTGTTTGCTAGTTTAAAGAGCCATTTTAATTTGTATTAATTATAGGAAGGGTACACATACTTACGAATATAAACAAAACATTATTTGAAAAAGAACATTATAATGTAGACTGTAGATTCACCACTCAAAATGTGCAGCTCCATGAGATACACATGCATGCCAAAAATCAATTTGCTATGCTCAATATTGAAAAATTATCTCCCTATAAAGCTTATTACTTCCCTTGGATTTGCATTTTTGACCTTAGACCTTGAAGGATGACCTTGACCTTGACCTTTTACCACGATGTGTTTGTCAGAAACACAATGCCGCCTACTGCGCCGCTTTGATTTATTTAACAAAAATATATAAGGTCCGATAGTTATGTTCATTTAAAGCTTATTACTTCCCTTGGATTTGTTTTTTCGACCCCGTGACCTAGTTTTTGACCCGGCATGACGTATTTTCTAACTTGACCTAGATATTGTATAGATACAACTTATGAACAAGTTTCGTAAAGATCGGATGAAAACTATTTGAATTAGAGAGCGGACATGAAAAGTGTGACAGACAGGCGGACAGTGCGAAAACTATATACCCCCTTTTCTTCGAAAGGGGGCATAAAAATCTTATAAGTTCGATTCCATCTATGACATTCTGATGAGCAACAGACAGCATACAACCTGAACAGTTTGCGAGCTCTACGATTTGCATACGGCTGCTATATTGTAATCTAGTTTATCAAAAACGTAGTTTATATATTACGATGAACCTTGACAACTTTTTCATAATCGTCAGAAGTGAAGCGCATTTAGCACTAAACAGACAACACATCTTCGGGAAAAAAGTAATACAATACCTGATGCGTTGAATTGGTCGGAGTCGTGTTGATACTAGATTGGGGTTCAGCCTCAGTTTTTGGTTGCTCTTGTGACTCACGTTCTTTCGTCTGTACGAGCCGGTGTCCATACAAGGTCAATGGTCATTAATAAGTACGCTTTATAAGCCTTAATGTTTCAACAAAAATGGATTTGGATAGTGTTTATATTTAAATGACCTTTTAACTATCATGGGATTAATTAAAACTATGTTTTTACATGGAATAAAATATTTGTCCGTTTTATTGTAAACTGAACCCAGTCATTTAACACTGTTGCAATCACCGTCGGTCTACCAAGTCAGGATAACTAACATCACGTGAAAAGTAGATTCTAGCGATATCAGAGCAATACAAATGCACGGAATGTTTACTTATTATGTGCAAGAAACAACATTCATGTATGTGCCAAAAAGCACAAAGGGTTCAAGTTGTATGAGGTAAACATTAAAAAATATCATACCAAATATTAATAGCACACTGAACAATCAATATGAAAAGCTCGTAGTTGAGTCACTTAAAAAAATTTTAAAACCAGAAAGAAAAAAAATAAATTCGAACATTAAAGGTTTTTAAGGATTGACGTTCATCCATGAGATACTGATGAGCAACAGACAACCTAAACAGTTTGCAAATTCTTCGATTTATATACGGCTGCTATATTGTGTTTGCTAGTTTAAAGAGCCATTTTAATTTGTATTAATTATAGGAAGGGTACACATACTTACGAATATAAACAAAACATTATTTGAAAAAGAACATTATAATGTAGACTGTAGATTCACCACTCAAAATGTGCAGCTCCATGAGATACACATGCATGCCAAAAATCAATTTGCTATGCTCAATATTGAAAAATTATCTCCCTATGAAGCTTATTACTTCCCTTGGATTTGCATTTTTGACCTTAGACCTTGAAGGATGACCTTGACCTTGACCTTTTACCACGATGTGTTTGTCAGAAACACAATGCCGCCTACTGCGCCGCTTTGATTTATTTAACAAAAATATATAAGGTCCGATAGTTATGTTCATTTAAAGCTTATTACTTCCCTTGGATTTGTTTTTTCGACCCCGTGACCTAGTTTTTGACCCGGCATGACGTATTTTCTAACTTGACCTAGATATTGTATAGATACAACTTATGAACAAGTTTCGTAAAGATCGGATGAAAACTATTTGAATTAGAGAGCGGACATGAAAAGTGTGACAGACAGGCGGACAGTGCGAAAACTATATACCCCCTTTTCTTCGAAAGGGGGCATAAAAATCTTATAAGTTCGATTCCATCTATGACATTCTGATGAGCAACAGACAGCATACAACCTGAACAGTTTGCGAGCTCTACGATTTGCATACGGCTGCTATATTGTAATCTAGTTTATCAAAAACGTAGTTTATATATTACGATGAACCTTGACAACTTTTTCATAATCGTCAGAAGTGAAGCGTATTTAGCACTAAACAGACAACACATCTTCGGGAAAAAAGTAATACAATACCTGATGCGTTGAATTGGTCGGAGTCGTGTTGATACTAGATTGGGGTTCAGCCTCAGTTTTTGGTTGCTCTTGTGACTCACGTTCTTTCGTCTGTACGAGCCGGTGTCCATACAAGGTCAATGGTCATTAATAAGTACGCTTTATAAGCCTTAATGTTTCAACAAAAATGGATTTGGATAGTGTTTATATTTAAATGACCTTTTAACTATCATGGGATTAATTAAAACTATGTTTTTACATGGAATAAAATATTTGTCCGTTTTATTGTAAACTGAACCCAGTCATTTAACAATGTTGCAATCACCGTCGGTCTACCAAGTCAGGATAACTAACATCACGTGAAAAGTAGATTCTAGCGATATCAGAGCAATACAAATGCACGGAATGTTTACTTATTATGTGCAAGAAACAACATTCATGTATGTGCCAAAAAGCACAAAGGGTTCAAGTTGTATGAGGTAAACATTAAAAAATATCATACCAAATATTAATAGCACACTGAACAATCAATATGAAAAGCTCGTAGTTGAGTCACTTAAATAAATTTTAAAACCAGAAAGAAAAAAAATAAATTCGAACATTAAAGGTTTTTAAGGATTGACGTTCATCCATGAGATACTGATGAGCAACAGACAACCTAAACAGTTTGCAAATTCTTCGATTTATATACGGCTGCTATATTGTGTTTGCTAGTTTAAAGAGCCATTTTAATTTGTATTAATTATAGGAAGGGTACACATACTTACGAATATAAACAAAACATTATTTGAAAAAGAACATTATAATGTAGACTGTAGATTCACCACTCAAAATGTGCAGCTCCATGAGATACACATGCATGCCAAAAATCAATTTGCTATGCTCAATATTGAAAAATTATCTCCCTATAAAGCTTATTACTTCCCTTGGATTTGCATTTTTGACCTTAGACCTTGAAGGATGACCTTGACCTTGACCTTTTACCACGATGTGTTTGTCAGAAACACAATGCCGCCTACTGCGCCGCTTTGATTTATTTAACAAAAATATATAAGGTCCGATAGTTATGTTCATTTAAAGCTTATTACTTCCCTTGGATTTGTTTTTTCGACCCCGTGACCTAGTTTTTGACCCGGCATGACGTATTTTCTAACTTGACCTAGATATTGTATAGATACAACTTATGAACAAGTTTCGTAAAGATCGGATGAAAACTATTTGAATTAGAGAGCGGACATGAAAAGTGTGACAGACAGGCGGACAGTGCGAAAACTATATACCCCCTTTTCTTCGAAAGGGGGCATAAAAATCTTATAAGTTCGATTCCATCTATGACATTCTGATGAGCAACAGACAGCATACAACCTGAACAGTTTGCGAGCTCTACGATTTGCATACGGCTGCTATATTGTAATCTAGTTTATCAAAAACGTAGTTTATATATTACGATGAACCTTGACAACTTTTTCATAATCGTCAGAAGTGAAGCGCATTTAGCACTAAACAGACAACACATCTTCGGGAAAAAAGTAATACAATACCTGATGCGTTGAATTGGTCGGAGTCGTGTTGATACTAGATTGGGGTTCAGCCTCAGTTTTTGGTTGCTCTTGTGACTCACGTTCTTTCGTCTGTACGAGCCGGTGTCCATACAAGGTCAATGGTCATTAATAAGTACGCTTTATAAGCCTTAATGTTTCAACAAAAATGGATTTGGATAGTGTTTATATTTAAATGACCTTTTAACTATCATGGGATTAATTAAAACTATGTTTTTACATGGAATAAAATATTTGTCCGTTTTATTGTAAACTGAACCCAGTCATTTAACAATGTTGCAATCACCGTCGGTCTACCAAGTCAGGATAACTAACATCACGTGAAAAGTAGATTCTAGCGATATCAGAGCAATACAAATGCACGGAATGTTTACTTATTATGTGCAAGAAACAACATTCATGTATGTGCCAAAAAGCACAAAGGGTTCAAGTTGTATGAGGTAAACATTAAAAAATATCATACCAAATATTAATAGCACACTGAACAATCAATATGAAAAGCTCGTAGTTGAGTCACTTAAATAAATTTTAAAACCAGAAAGAAAAAAAATAAATTCGAACATTAAAGGTTTTTAAGGATTGACGTTCATCCATGAGATACTGATGAGCAACAGACAACCTAAACAGTTTGCAAATTCTTCGATTTATATACGGCTGCTATATTGTGTTTGCTAGTTTAAAGAGCCATTTTAATTTGTATTAATTATAGGAAGGGTACACATACTTACGAATATAAACAAAACATTATTTGAAAAAGAACATTATAATGTAGACTGTAGATTCACCACTCAAAATGTGCAGCTCCATGAGATACACATGCATGCCAAAAATCAATTTGCTATGCTCAATATTGAAAAATTATCTCCCTATAAAGCTTATTACTTCCCTTGGATTTGCATTTTTGACCTTAGACCTTGAAGGATGACCTTGACCTTGACCTTTTACCACGATGTGTTTGTCAGAAACACAATGCCGCCTACTGCGCCGCTTTGATTTATTTAACAAAAATATATAAGGTCCGATAGTTATGTTCATTTAAAGCTTATTACTTCCCTTGGATTTGTTTTTTCGACCCCGTGACCTAGTTTTTGACCCGGCATGACGTATTTTCTAACTTGACCTAGATATTGTATAGATACAACTTATGAACAAGTTTCGTAAAGATCGGATGAAAACTATTTGAATTAGAGAGCGGACATGAAAAGTGTGACAGACAGGCGGACAGTGCGAAAACTATATACCCCCTTTTCTTCGAAAGGGGGCATAAAAATCTTATAAGTTCGATTCCATCTATGACATTCTGATGAGCAACAGACAGCATACAACCTGAACAGTTTGCGAGCTCTACGATTTGCATACGGCTGCTATATTGTAATCTAGTTTATCAAAAACGTAGTTTATATATTACGATGAACCTTGACAACTTTTTCATAATCGTCAGAAGTGAAGCGCATTTAGCACTAAACAGACAACACATCTTCGGGAAAAAAGTAATACAATACCTGATGCGTTGAATTGGTCGGAGTCGTGTTGATACTAGATTGGGGTTCAGCCTCAGTTTTTGGTTGCTCTTGTGACTCACGTTCTTTCGTCTGTACGAGCCGGTGTCCATACAAGGTCAATGGTCATTAATAAGTACGCTTTATAAGCCTTAATGTTTCAACAAAAATGGATTTGGATAGTGTTTATATTTAAATGACCTTTTAACTATCATGGGATTAATTAAAACTATGTTTTTACATGGAATAAAATATTTGTCCGTTTTATTGTAAACTGAACCCAGTCATTTAACAATGTTGCAATCACCGTCGGTCTACCAAGTCAGGATAACTAACATCACGTGAAAAGTAGATTCTAGCGATATCAGAGCAATACAAATGCACGGAATGTTTACTTATTATGTGCAAGAAACAACATTCATGTATGTGCCAAAAAGCACAAAGGGTTCAAGTTGTATGAGGTAAACATTAAAAAATATCATACCAAATATTAATAGCACACTGAACAATCAATATGAAAAGCTCGTAGTTGAGTCACTTAAATAAATTTTAAAACCAGAAAGAAAAAAAATAAATTCGAACATTAAAGGTTTTTAAGGATTGACGTTCATCCATGAGATACTGATGAGCAACAGACAACCTAAACAGTTTGCAAATTCTTCGATTTATATACGGCTGCTATATTGTGTTTGCTAGTTTAAAGAGCCATTTTAATTTGTATTAATTATAGGAAGGGTACACATACTTACGAATATAAACAAAACATTATTTGAAAAAGAACATTATAATGTAGACTGTAGATTCACCACTCAAAATGTGCAGCTCCATGAGATACACATGCATGCCAAAAATCAATTTGCTATGCTCAATATTGAAAAATTATCTCCCTATAAAGCTTATTACTTCCCTTGGATTTGCATTTTTGACCTTAGACCTTGAAGGATGACCTTGACCTTGACCTTTAACCACGATGTGTTTGTCAGAAACACAATGCCGCCTACTGCGCCGCTTTGATTTATTTAACAAAAATATATAAGGTCCGATAGTTATGTTCATTTAAAGCTTATTACTTCCCTTGGATTTGTTTTTTCGACCCCGTGACCTAGTTTTTGACCCGGCATGACGTATTTTCTAACTTGACCTAGATATTGTATAGATACAACTTATGAACAAGTTTCGTAAAGATCGGATGAAAACTATTTGAATTAGAGAGCGGACATGAAAAGTGTGACAGACAGGCGGACAGTGCGAAAACTATATACCCCCTTTTCTTCGAAAGGGGGCATAAAAATCTTATAAGTTCGATTCCATCTATGACATTCTGATGAGCAACAGACAGCATACAACCTGAACAGTTTGCGAGCTCTACGATTTGCATACGGCTGCTATATTGTAATCTAGTTTATCAAAAACGTAGTTTATATATTACGATGAACCTTGACAACTTTTTCATAATCGTCAGAAGTGAAGCGCATTTAGCACTAAACAGACAACACATCTTCGGGAAAAAAGTAATACAATACCTGATGCGTTGAATTGGTCGGAGTCGTGTTGATACTAGATTGGGGTTCAGCCTCAGTTTTTGGTTGCTCTTGTGACTCACGTTCTTTCGTCTGTACGAGCCGGTGTCCATACAAGGTCAATGGTCATTAATAAGTACGCTTTATAAGCCTTAATGTTTCAACAAAAATGGATTTGGATAGTGTTTATATTTAAATGACCTTTTAACTATCATGGGATTAATTAAAACTATGTTTTTACATGGAATAAAATATTTGTCCGTTTTATTGTAAACTGAACCCAGTCATTTAACAATGTTGCAATCACCGTCGGTCTACCAAGTCAGGATAACTAACATCACGTGAAAAGTAGATTCTAGCGATATCAGAGCAATACAAATGCACGGAATGTTTACTTATTATGTGCAAGAAACAACATTCATGTATGTGCCAAAAAGCACAAAGGGTTCAAGTTGTATGAGGTAAACATTAAAAAATATCATACCAAATATTAATAGCACACTGAACAATCAATATGAAAAGCTCGTAGTTGAGTCACTTAAAAAAATTTTAAAACCAGAAAGAAAAAAAATAAATTCGAACATTAAAGGTTTTTAAGGATTGACGTTCATCCATGAGATACTGATGAGCAACAGACAACCTAAACAGTTTGCAAATTCTTCGATTTATATACGGCTGCTATATTGTGTTTGCTAGTTTAAAGAGCCATTTTAATTTGTATTAATTATAGGAAGGGTACACATACTTACGAATATAAACAAAACATTATTTGAAAAAGAACATTATAATGTAGACTGTAGATTCACCACTCAAAATGTGCAGCTCCATGAGATACACATGCATGCCAAAAATCAATTTGCTATGCTCAATATTGAAAAATTATCTCCCTATAAAGCTTATTACTTCCCTTGGATTTGCATTTTTGACCTTAGACCTTGAAGGATGACCTTGACCTTGACCTTTTACCACGATGTGTTTGTCAGAAACACAATGCCGCCTACTGCGCCGCTTTGATTTATTTAACAAAAATATATAAGGTCCGATAGTTATGTTCATTTAAAGCTTATTACTTCCCTTGGATTTGTTTTTTCGACCCCGTGACCTAGTTTTTGACCCGGCATGACGTATTTTCTAACTTGACCTAGATATTGTATAGATACAACTTATGAACAAGTTTCGTAAAGATCGGATGAAAACTATTTGAATTAGAGAGCGGACATGAAAAGTGTGACAGACAGGCGGACAGTGCGAAAACTATATACCCCCTTTTCTTCGAAAGGGGGCATAAAAATCTTATAAGTTCGATTCCATCTATGACATTCTGATGAGCAACAGACAGCATACAACCTGAACAGTTTGCGAGCTCTACGATTTGCATACGGCTGCTATATTGTAATCTAGTTTATCAAAAACGTAGTTTATATATTACGATGAACCTTGACAACTTTTTCATAATCGTCAGAAGTGAAGCGTATTTAGCACTAAACAGACAACACATCTTCGGGAAAAAAGTAATACAATACCTGATGCGTTGAATTGGTCGGAGTCGTGTTGATACTAGATTGGGGTTCAGCCTCAGTTTTTGGTTGCTCTTGTGACTCACGTTCTTTCGTCTGTACGAGCCGGTGTCCATACAAGGTCAATGGTCATTAATAAGTACGCTTTATAAGCCTTAATGTTTCAACAAAAATGGATTTGGATAGTGTTTATATTTAAATGACCTTTTAACTATCATGGGATTAATTAAAACTATGTTTTTACATGGAATAAAATATTTGTCCGTTTTATTGTAAACTGAACCCAGTCATTTAACAATGTTGCAATCACCGTCGGTCTACCAAGTCAGGATAACTAACATCACGTGAAAAGTAGATTCTAGCGATATCAGAGCAATACAAATGCACGGAATGTTTACTTATTATGTGCAAGAAACAACATTCATGTATGTGCCAAAAAGCACAAAGGGTTCAAGTTGTATGAGGTAAACATTAAAAAATATCATACCAAATATTAATAGCACACTGAACAATCAATATGAAAAGCTCGTAGTTGAGTCACTTAAATAAATTTTAAAACCAGAAAGAAAAAAAATAAATTCGAACATTAAAGGTTTTTAAGGATTGACGTTCATCCATGAGATACTGATGAGCAACAGACAACCTAAACAGTTTGCAAATTCTTCGATTTATATACGGCTGCTATATTGTGTTTGCTAGTTTAAAGAGCCATTTTAATTTGTATTAATTATAGGAAGGGTACACATACTTACGAATATAAACAAAACATTATTTGAAAAAGAACATTATAATGTAGACTGTAGATTCACCACTCAAAATGTGCAGCTCCATGAGATACACATGCATGCCAAAAATCAATTTGCTATGCTCAATATTGAAAAATTATCTCCCTATAAAGCTTATTACTTCCCTTGGATTTGCATTTTTGACCTTAGACCTTGAAGGATGACCTTGACCTTGACCTTTTACCACGATGTGTTTGTCAGAAACACAATGCCGCCTACTGCGCCGCTTTGATTTATTTAACAAAAATATATAAGGTCCGATAGTTATGTTCATTTAAAGCTTATTACTTCCCTTGGATTTGTTTTTTCGACCCCGTGACCTAGTTTTTGACCCGGCATGACGTATTTTCTAACTTGACCTAGATATTGTATAGATACAACTTATGAACAAGTTTCGTAAAGATCGGATGAAAACTATTTGAATTAGAGAGCGGACATGAAAAGTGTGACAGACAGGCGGACAGTGCGAAAACTATATACCCCCTTTTCTTCGAAAGGGGGCATAAAAATCTTATAAGTTCGATTCCATCTATGACATTCTGATGAGCAACAGACAGCATACAACCTGAACAGTTTGCGAGCTCTACGATTTGCATACGGCTGCTATATTGTAATCTAGTTTATCAAAAACGTAGTTTATATATTACGATGAACCTTGACAACTTTTTCATAATCGTCAGAAGTGAAGCGTATTTAGCACTAAACAGACAACACATCTTCGGGAAAAAAGTAATACAATACCTGATGCGTTGAATTGGTCGGAGTCGTGTTGATACTAGATTGGGGTTCAGCCTCAGTTTTTGGTTGCTCTTGTGACTCACGTTCTTTCGTCTGTACGAGCCGGTGTCCATACAAGGTCAATGGTCATTAATAAGTACGCTTTATAAGCCTTAATGTTTCAACAAAAATGGATTTGGATAGTGTTTATATTTAAATGACCTTTTAACTATCATGGGATTAATTAAAACTATGTTTTTACATGGAATAAAATATTTGTCCGTTTTATTGTAAACTGAACCCAGTCATTTAACAATGTTGCAATCACCGTCGGTCTACCAAGTCAGGATAACTAACATCACGTGAAAAGTAGATTCTAGCGATATCAGAGCAATACAAATGCACGGAATGTTTACTTATTATGTGCAAGAAACAACATTCATGTATGTGCCAAAAAGCACAAAGGGTTCAAGTTGTATGAGGTTAACATTAAAAAATATCATACCAAATATTAATAGCACACTGAACAATCAATATGAAAAGCTCGTAGTTGAGTCACTTAAATAAATTTTAAAACCAGAAAGAAAAAAAATAAATTCGAACATTAAAGGTTTTTAAGGATTGACGTTCATCCATGAGATACTGATGAGCAACAGACAACCTAAACAGTTTGCAAATTCTTCGATTTATATACGGCTGCTATATTGTGTTTGCTAGTTTAAAGAGCCATTTTAATTTGTATTAATTATAGGAAGGGTACACATACTTACGAATATAAACAAAACATTATTTGAAAAAGAACATTATAATTAATATTTCAATTACCAATAAAACTACTGTTTTATAATCAACTACAAACCTTAATCGTTCCTCGCCGAATGATTTGGTTTACCACATAAGTGGTTTATATATGATGTTGACCGTGACAACTTTTTCATAATCGTCGGAAGTGAAACGTATTAATCCCTCAACATACAACACATCTTCAGTTGAGAAGTAATACAATACCTGATGCGTTGAATCGATCGGAGTCTTGTCTGTACTGGGTTGTATTTGGGGCTCAGTTTTTGGTTGATCTGGCGACTCACGTTCTTTAATCTGTACAGCCGATATACATGCAAGGTCAATGGACATAATTAAGTACGTATTATAAGACTTATTGTTTCCACGAAAATGGATTATTATAGTACTTATATCTAAATTACCTTCTAACTATCATAGGATAAATTAAAATAACATGAAATACAATATGTTCCTGTTATATTGTAAACTGCACATAAGCATTCACCAAAGGCGCAATCACCGTCAAATTACCAAGTCAGATTTAATGGCATTTCGTAACATAGATACAAGCGATAAAAGCAGATTATTAAGCATTAAAAGAATGTAAACGTATTATTTGAAAGGAACATCACATATATATATATATATATATATGTGCCCCAAAGCCAATAGGCCTTAAGTGGTCTTAGGTTTACATATAAAAAAGAATCACACCAAACCGCAATAGCATACTGAGCAAGTAATATGAATACCTCGTAGTTGAGTCACTTTAGAACATTTCAAAACCGGCAAGAAAACCATTTTTTTTCTAAACTTTCAATTTTTAAAGGATTCAGTTCCAACCATGAGATACTGATGAACAATAGATAACATACAACCCGAACAGCTTACAAGTTTGTCGCTATAGTTTTTGCTGGTTTTGTGGCGCACTTTTACTTTCTATTATCTTTAGCAAATGATAGACATACTGAAGTATATTAACCAATCTGAGCCAAATAAGCCATTTCATCTCATTGTTTGACAGAGGGCATTACAAGATGTATTTCAAATAAGCAAATAACAATAACGCTGTTTAATCACATACCAACGTCAAAATTTCCTCGCTGATTGAGTCCGTTAAAAAAATAGTGTTGAATACATAAGTATGCACTTTAATGATGCTGATAATACTTTCTTTGCAACACAATGGAACTGATGCACATCAGACCATATACTACCATAACACAGCAACATAAAGATTTAAAAAACACGTTTATATTGATAAAATATCTTATCTTGATATTCTACTTTATAAGTATCATGAGTATATTATGAAACCCTACAACTCATCGACCGCCACACGATCCATTTTACGGTTAGGTTTTGTAAAACCAAGTTAACTCTTACTATGATTTTTAGGTGTGCTAGTTATGTATAAATATGTCTGTGAATTTATAAAAAAATAGCAGACAGTATATGTCTCGTAAACTCAAAAGCATCAAAACAAGTTTAAAACCTGTCCACATTTTATACTCGTCTAACGTGCAGCGTGTTAAACCGACAATAGACACGTGCTACAATACCTCATTCATGGATGGAGAAGGGGTCGATTGTGTACTGGCTTGGGATGACTCGTTATTTGGCGCCGTTTTTACATCCATCTCTATGTCTTTACTCTGTACAGCCGGAATCCATTCAACAAGTAAGTATTATATGCCAGTTTTCTTTCGAAATAAATTTATTTTTAAAGAGTTTATATTTAAATGACCATTTAACTATCGCTTTTTCAATATGCACTAAACTATTAGTCCGGATTATGGTAAACTACGCATTGACATTCGACAAAGTCGTGGTTGACGTCAGGCAACGAATTCAATTAAATTGCAACATAAGAATCATAGATACAAGCAATAAAGACAGAGTAATACATACAATGACAAAGCCATAAAACGACTGTTTTTACTTAGTATTTAAATTACCGACCAATATGCCCAAAAGCAATTTACGCAAAATTGGTCCAAGTTGCAGTTACATGTGTATGTTGCTATCATACCAATTACAACAACCACACACACCACTCAATATGCATACCCCTTAGTTGAGTAATTTGTGTATCTTTAGTATCAAAGTTTTAAATGATTCAATTCTATCCATGAGATACTGATGAGCAGCAATCAAATAAAACCTGAACAGCTTGCGAGTATTCGAAATGTTTTATTTTTATTTTTTGCTGATTTTCTAACGCCATTTAAAATTGTTACATTTTACGGAACGGGTAGACATAATTAACTGTACTAACAAAACATAGCCATATAAATAAATGAACCAAATTATTCGAAACACAAAAAGTATAATGCATATTTCAAATAACAATAACTCCACTAGTTAATATTATATACGCCTGAACCTGTCCTCACGGATGGAGCGTCCTTTAAAATAGCTTTTTCATAATACATCTTACGCAATTAAATTCTGCTGACAATACTTTCTGTGTAACAGAATAATACTAGTGCACAGCACACTGCTTGCTACTAAAAGTAATACAAAATAGTAGAATACATGTTTATTGATGTTTAAATTATCTTTTTATGTTTGTGTATGCGCTCTAATTATTCATATAAACCATCAAAAGTATCCATCGCAAAATGATCGTCTTTAAGGCGAGGTTTAGTAAAACGGAAAGTACTCTTGCTGTGATTGGTAAATATGCTTTTAATTTAATAATTGTAGTTTTATTTATGAAAATATATAAAGAAGCAGTGGCCTCGTGATCACAAACGCATCAAAAATGGTAAAATTATATGAAACACCTTGTTCAAATTGTATGTAATGAAACGTATTAACCCGTCAACAGAAAGTAACCGTATAGGAGTTAAGTACTACAATACCTGATATTCGGATATAATCTCAGGTGACTTAATGAGTTGTTGTTGTACAGCCGGAGTCCATGCGAACGATAGACACACAATTGCAACTGGCACCGTCCAAGCATCCTGCACCTTTACATTCTAAGGTGTTGGAAAAAAGCAGACGAGGTCAAGGGTAGCTCATGAATAGCATTAACAGCAGATGTAATATTAAGACCAAAGATTATGTTTGGTTGGCTGCTTATCTGAAACATTATGCTTAGCATGCAATGAAAAGCGTTCCATGTAAATGCATTCACGGGCATACAGCAAGTTAGCTGATATGCATACAAGCTTAAAATATCAACTGATTGACCCTTAAATTTGAATTTAAACCTGGGAAACGGGCTTCGAGGTGTATCACGTTTATTTTTACTCTTGCATTTTTTATTTTGTTTCTTGTTATTTCGAAGTTATATTAAATTTATAATTAAAATATTGTGTTAACTATGCTTGCAAGCATTATCATTCGTTATAATTTTACACTCAGCATGTTACCCGAAATGCTTCCCCACGTAGAATATCACTGACAAATTCACACATAGTTTTTTTTTTAGATTTTTAGAAGAAATAAAACGACAAGATTTCAAGGGTGATATACATAAGGAGATTTAGTATCATATATGTATTGACCTTAACAACGTTAACAGCTGCTCCAATGGAAGCCCATAAAAAGCGACGTACTTTTTGTTTATCGACAGATTCCCGTAAACCCAAAATAAAATCTACGAATGTAAAACAAATGGTCTTTTCAGTTTGTGTCCATTTATGCATAAAATTATGACAAGAAAACGGCTTTATTCAGCATTAAGCTCAGTGATCATCTACAGTTTTTTTGCAATTTACCATGATAGTATCTACATACTATGTTTTATTATACAATTATTCAGTGAATAATTCCAATAAAAAAATCAAAGTTTAAGTATTTGAGCATTGAGATAAGTTTGCAAATCCAGATGGATATTATTGTCTTAAGGCATCATTGTACATACGTTATATATAGGACTAACTATATAAACCCCCAAAGGAACATACAGACCCACACCTTTTGTAGAAGACAGAAGCAAATGACAACAAAAGCGCCGATGAATGTGAGGCCAAATGTATTTCGCACTATTGTAGTGTTCTTCCTTTTTTTGACGGCCTTCCATAGGTTATAGACCGCTGGACAGAGATGAACACCGTTCATGACCAGAATCACCGTACAAGGCTGGTCCATGCCTTTGATGCCAGGGATGTGAAAGACAAATAGGCACAGGCCGAGGGCTTCCAAAAAACTCACACAGAGTCCCTTAAACAAAACGTTTATTTAAGATACTGTTCAAATATATGTCACTTCGTTCGCTAACATAGCTTCGCTGCAAGAACAACATGACGAAACGAACGTAGTTCATGTTGAGCATATATAGTACAAGTTTCATCTTGGGTATTTAGACCGTTTGCTTACACTTTAAAGAAACTGGTTTAAGATTTATTATAATGTGTACATCACTTACTAATGAGATGCAAGTATGGTTTTACATGCTCTTTAACAGGACAACTCATAAGAGAAATTGTATAACTTCTCACCTACAACTAACGAACATTGCTAGTTCTACATACATATAACATGTAACTGTTTAGAGATTTCGTATTACTTTCAATCCTTTTACCAATAATTAACAATGCTGGTACTAGATGCGCTTTATGGCAAATGGAAAATGAATCATAATTAGGCCATCATTTACCAGTGACGAATATTGCTGTACATTACAAAAGGTAACACATGTATGATACCCAAATAATCACTTTCTGGTCTTGAAATTCCTGTACTAGTACCAGAGTTGGTTATACATTATTTATACATCATTTACATGTATCATAACACAGCAATCACTTAACAGCGGCGAGCATTAATGGTACTACTTGCACTGAATTGCATTTTTGTAAGTTGTATGATGGCTTAGCAATCACTTATCAATAACGAACATTGCTTGTAAACCTTCATTATAGATGTAAGTGGTTCAAGATGTATTATAACTTAGCTATTACTTACCGGAAACCAACATAGCACTAAAATGCACTAGAATCTAACTGGTTTAAAATCTATTAAAACTTATCGAGCAACACACATACTACATGCACTTTATGGGAATTGGTTTGATATGTTTTATAACTTAGCAATCACTTATTAGTTTCAAATAAAGCTTGTACTAAAAGCAATTAAAGTTTTTTAGTTACAAGTTTGAGTTCATTTCCGTAAGAAAGGTTTAAGTTAGATTTTAATTAAGCAAGAACTTACCAAGAATGAACTATGCTGGTACTTCTCCTTCGTATCTTAAATGGCTTAAGATGTATGATAACTTAGAATTTATTTACAAATACCGAGAACTGATAGTACTACATGCACTCTAATGTTTATTATTATTACTTTTATACAGCAATAACTTAACATTAAAGAGCTTTGATGGCATTACATGCAATATCAGGTTATTGTGTTTATTTATAAAAAAACAAGCATTTACCATTTGCATGAATTGCTTCTATTACCAGCATTTTACTTAAACGGTATTCAAACGAATTGAAACATATTGAAATAATCAAACCGTTACTGGCGATACAACCTACACACAATAGGCAACTTAGAAAAGTGTATGTAAGTGCAACGCCATATCACGTCACAACACATAATAAGAAAGCATATTTACCCATAACAAGGCAGATTTTTGTGGCCAGGGGGGAAAAGTATGCCCGAAAACGCCACGCCAGGTGCCCCGAATAAGATTTACTACGCTTGGCACGAGCACCATAATAAGTAGCATGACGAAACGAACGTATCTCATTTCAGTAGTATGTCTCATTGCGTTGCTGATGGCCATAATTCCTAGCTTGCTCTCAACTAAGCAGACAAGGAGGACAATCCCAAACAAGACGCTGCACGTCCATTTCAGCATAACGGTGCCTATGGACGGTCTGGTGACCGTAAATTCTGAAGTACCTACACAATTGTCTAAACAAAGGAATAATCGTAATGTTTCAATACAGACAGTTTCAATATGAAGAATTGATTAAAAAGACGTATTTTCGGAAAATGTGATGTTGAAGGTACAAATTTGTTTTTTTATCAGATAATACACAGCACTTTTTATCGTATACCAAGTATGAAAGTGAATATGTTTTTTATTACACATTATATATTACATACAAAAATAATGCAACTTTACGTAAGGGTGCTGTCAACTATTGTGAATAAGCTTACTTTAATTTATTGTTTAATAATGCTTAATATAGTTGCCCGAGAATGTTTCCCAATTGTAAAGATAAAAAAAAATGTTTTTGGGCTTTTTCAAATTCTAGTGATGAAGGCTCGAGCACATTTCCATCAAGAGGACGACATGACGAAATTGATATAATTGTATAAACATGTGGCTTTTAAAGTATTTAAATTTCTTTAAATATTGCCGTATTGATTGCGCATAATAATGAGGTTAAAATAATACACAACTGTAATAAAGACCATTAGTGTATTTCAAACTTAAAGCATCAAGATGACCGACATGCGTCTGTAGAAATGAAATACTCGGTGATGACGTAATACGATCCCGCGCTTGACCACAGGTGGAAGTAACGTACCCTGGATAGTATATGGGCCTAGGAGCCCAATACATTCAAATAAATAAACAAAATCATGTTTAATGAGAGAAAAGTTGACAAAGAGCCATGCAAAAAAAATCCCCGCCCTCTGATATTGGAATCATAACAAGGTCATTAACTAGAATTTATCATAGACCTGTCTTCGCGGGCCGCAAAAATGTCAAAAATAGCTTTAATCCAAAGCAGCTCGTAGTCCTTTGAGGGGCAATAGAATAACCTTTCCAAAACTATTTACTTTAAAGAAATCTGCCCAGACGTTTACTCACAGTCGGCCGATAACCAAGCAATATTTCGAGCCCGTTTGCCCATCCAAATAAATCTTGGATGTACTTTTAAACACTATTTTTGAGTTTTCTCCCCTCAATCGATAGCTCGCGTCTTATTCATTTAAAACAACGAGACATGTCACATAATGCATGCATATGCAACCACTTACCCCTAAGTGCACTGCTACGCTGGGTTCAGGAGCAATGGCAACTTTCGTTTTCAGGTGAAACAAATTTAGGGTTAAAACAGTTGTTGCAAAGAAAATATAAACTTTTGGGATTAGTTTTTAGGGGTAAGTAGTTGCATATGCATGCATTATGTGGCATGCCTTAAGAAGACCAATAGATGCTTTGGATTAAAGCTATTTTTTACATTTGTGCGGCCCGTGAAGACAGGTATATGATAAATTCTAGTTAATGACCTTGTTATGATTCCAATATCAGAGGGTGGGGATTTGTTTTTCATGGCTCTTTGTCAATTTTTCTCTCATTAAACATGATTTCATATATCTATTTATATATATTGCGCTCCTAGGGCCATATTCTATCCAGGGTCCGTTACGTCCACCTGTGCGCTTGGCTTGACACTAGATGACGTAATGATTAAAACATATGAAATACGCGTGAAAAAAACTTAATCGAAAGTTAATCGAAATCTTTCAAAACCAAACACTAAACGCGTAAATCTAAAGTTTAATCTCATTTAACCCATTTATGCCTAGTGGACTGTCCCATCCTTCAAAATGGGATCAATTTATTTCCAAATTAGGGATGTCTGGTATATTTATTTCTATATTTGGAATATTTCTTACAGAAATTCCTTTAAGTAAACAGTGAGACGCCGCATCTGGGTCTACGCTTTTTGCCAAGGCCTTTTTTCTAGACGCTATGCATAAATGGGCTAATCAAATATGAACTGATTCACTTGAAACAACTGAACAAAGTGGCATTTATCACTAATGTGATAGCGATAAATGTACGGTCATCCAATTATCTAGTTAGTGTAAACGACAACGATAAAGATATGATAAATTGAGTAGCTTTTGTTTAACGCTGAAAATTGCATTAAGTAACTTTTGCCCAAATGTAAAATTCATATATATATATATATAATATGCAATCGTAGAAAACTATCACTATAGAAAACTATATATATAATAATAATAATAATTTAAACAATAATAATCGCAATAATAATAATTATTGTTATTATTATGATCATTATGTTATGTTTAAGAACTACATACCTGCAGTGTATCACTTTACAGCCTAATTGACTAATTATTATTAGATAAACACCAACAATAATCAGGTAATCAAAAGCAAATACCAAGAACAAAGTATACTCAGTAATCTCAACACAAACAAATACCAATTGCAAATAAAGGTTAAGAGAAATATCTAGAGGAATTGGTAAGGGATGTGGGTCGTGGTACGGAGCTGCTTCTAGTGCTTGTCGAACCTGTAAGCGAGAAAGCAGGTCACATAAAGTGTTTTCTGTGGTTTTAATGTGTTTGGCTCTAGAACAGAAATTGTGTTGTATGGAGTTCAGGACAATAATCCGAATGAGTCGCATCATTACAGAGTCCTTTGATGAGTTTTTTTAAGGCAATAGACCACAGACAAATTGTCACATATGAAAAGTATGTTTTTGTTGGTCCATGTTTGTCCGAACAATGACATCGGAAGAGCAATGGGGTACAGTTCAAGGACATTGAAAAGATGATATTTGGTCTGGATGGGAAATTCTCCAAATGTTCAAGAATACATGTGTTTGCATCCAAAGCCTTTTGAACCTGCTGCATCAGCGATAGCTTTAAAGAAATGGAAGAGACTAATCGGTCATTTGTGAGCAGTGTGCAGCCATTATATCTTTCGCGGAAAGTGTTCCAGAGTTGAAGATCTGCTCGACATTCTTTTGCTAGTTTTATCAAATGGTTTGGGTTGGTTTTACCTACATTGAGATTATATAGTCTGCGAAGAAAACAACGACCTGTTTTAATTACCTTGCATGCAAAGTTTAGGTGAGCTAGGATGAATTGTAGATTTTTTAAGGACACTTTACGACAATGTCTATATTTAGCAAGAAGTACATTTAGTGCACATATCTTGTCTGGGGGCAAGCTGGCTGAAAGTGTATCATTGTTAAGATTTATGCCATGAACTTCTATCGATGTAGTGGAGAAAATTGTTTTAGCATGTTTTATTGGTACGCCAAAGTCATTTGAGAGGTTGATGCAAGTATCCATGGCGATTTGGCACTCATTTGTTTATTTACGTCCCACAAAGATGAAGTCATCAATAATGGTTGATGGTTTTAATGCAAGCATGATGGAACAAAAGAGGTTGTGCCCAGTGAAAATCCATTTTTGAAACCGTCAATCAATTTTTGTTTTTTATTGAGGTCATAACCAGACAGATATGGTAACAGTTTGTCAGCCGAGGGGTTCGACAAGGATGTCCACTCTCATCATCGCTATTTATTATTTGCATCGAGTATCTATCACATCACATCCAATCAAATAAAGACATAAAAGGCATATCACTAGAACCTGACGAAGAAATCAAACAATCCCTATTTGCTGACGATGCCATTTATTTTTTAAACGACAATTACGATTCTTTCCATAACCTAATAGAGGCGCTAACCCTTTACGGAATGACATCGGGTCTTAAACTAAACAAAAGTAAATGTACTGTGCTACGAGTAGGTAAATTAAAACAAAGTAATGTTCAATATAAAAAAGAAATGAAATTTAATTGGACATCCGATGAAGCCACAACATTAGGAATTACTTTCACAAATAATGAAAAGGACACAGCTCTTAAAAACATACTACCTAAATTACAGAATTTTAAAAACTGCTTAAAATCATGGCATCATCGTAAACTTACACTAATCGGAAAAAACACAGTATTGAAAACGTTTGCACTTCCTGAATTAATATATGTATTAACAGTTCTCCCAAATCCACCAAATGATGTTATTAACGATATAAAATCAGCAATATTTAATTTCATATGGGACGGTAAGCCTGATAAAATAAAAAGAACTCAGTTAATTCAGTCTGTAGAAAATGGAGGTATCCAATTAACGAACATTGACTCATTCTTAAATGCAATCAAATGCAGCTGGGTTAAAAGATACCTAGATAATACCAATACGAGTAAATGGAAATTATTCTACCAGAAAATCCTAAAAAAATATGGTGACTCCTTACGCTTTGAATGTAACATCAGCAATACTATCTTACATGAAATTGCAAACGAAAACATATTTCTGTCTGATGTTCTATCAGCGTGGAGTGATGTCACTCATAACTTAGAAACCCAAACCAGCAGTAAAACAATTTTATGGAACAATAAAGACATAACTTCAAACGATAAGACGCTTTTCTATAAAGACTGGTTTGAACGAAGCATTAAATATGTCGACCAATTATTTGACTACAGAATTAAAGATTTCTACTCTTTTGATAATATATGCTACATATACGGAATACCTTCAAATAATTTTCTGAAGTACTACACACTAATCAAAAGCATACCCATACATATTAAATCTGAAATCAATACAAATAATACTCCATGTACTCAAACAACATTTGTAGAAAACATACTTGGAAGAAAAAACAAAACAAATAAAATATTTTACATACTACAAATAAAAAAACCTACAGAAAACTCCAAAATCCAAAATAAATGGCAAGTCCTTTTTGGAGAAAAGGAACTTAATTGGAAACACATATTTACCATGCCATATAAAGCAACCATTGAAAGCACACTGAGAAATTTTCAATATAAATACATCCATAGAATTATAGCTACAAATAAATATCTCTTTAAATGCAAATTATCTAACTCAAATCTGTGTGACTTCTGCAGTGAAAACATTGAAACTATAGAACATCTTTTTTGGGAGTGCAAACACATCCAGCCTATTTGGAATCAATTAATATCTTTTCTTGAACAACATCAACTAAACGTTAAACTTTCTTTCTTAAATGTAAGTTTCGGAATTAACTCATTGAAATCAATAGACTATAATAATATTGTGAATTTTATGGTTATATTGATGAAATATTTTATCTTAAACATGAAGTACAAAAAACAAGTACCAAATTTTAATTGTTTTGTCCATAGTCTTAAACTCAAAATCCAGATTGAGAAAGAAATAGCCCTCAGTAATGACACATTACAAATCTTTGAACAAAAATGGAATCGGATTAAATTCTCATAATGTTTTTGTCCACTTATATACATTTCATTCTAATGTTAGTTTATCTCTCTAAAATAGTTTTGTTTATTTTTTTATATATTTTTTTCAATCTGACAAGATCATTGTGAATATACAACAAAACACACAAGTCCAGTATGCTTTCTTCCGACTTTATGCAATTCACCTTTTTTTCATAACTATTCCTCTGTTGTTCTTTTCTTTTCTCTCTAAAAAATATATATTAGCATATCTTGTATAACATGTCTGAACTTTATTGCTTTGTACAATCACTATGCTGTATGATCATATACATGTTTACATTGTATGTATGATATTGAATAAAAAAAAAAAGATAAAAAAAAAACAAAAAAAAAACAGTTTGTCAGCCGATATGGTCGAAGGTAATTGAAATTGATTTTGAATGTGAAATTTGGGCTTTATTGGCTGTTCTTTTGAAATTTGCAGTTGGTGTGCTAACGTTGGTTGCATGCAAGGGCCTGACAGGTTGGTAGCATTTGTCTACGCCATGTGATTGATCGCAGTTCCCACACTGATGTTATTTCTGTTGGAAATCCCAACAATAGCCTGTTCGGCGCATGATGTAGGGTGGCATTGGAGTTCTGGTGTTGGAAGTAAAGGGACGAAAATTAGAGTGAGAATGTGTCTTAAAGAGCAAAAAAGAATGTCTCTGTGTGCAGGGTTCCCCCAGAAATTGGCTGCTGTGCCTTCAGCTGCTTGAATTTAATGTCATATGTGACTCAGTTCGGCGAGTTTTGGGCGAGGTCTTCAGTAATGGACATATATAGGAACAGGCCTTATGCCTCCTCAGGATATTTGGAAACGTAAACATCCGCAAAACGTTGAAAAGCACGGCACCATGTGATAATGTTTGTTATGGACTAAGGGGCTGATTCTTTAACTGAAGTTGTTGTCTGGTTTTCACTGCGTTTAATGACTGTGGTTTAAGTGGTTTGATGTTCAAAGATTAGCCTACTTAAATGTATATATTCTTTGTTCAAATTGCTTCACGCATTTTCACATCAATTTGGGAGTGTACAGTAGAGAAAAGTCCGAAATTAACACCTGCATTGTTGTCTGAGGTCACCAATGCCCCATCTTCTTTTGTTAATTTTTCGGACGCCTGTTCACTGTCACTCCCCTGATCCACTTCAGTCGCCTGGTTCGATGCCTTTGGCGGTGAAGTAGCCTTCTTCTTATCGGACTTGGCAGTGGTAGGCGTTGCTTTAGGCATACTAACCTGAAACAGACGCAAATGAACAGGCAGGATGCATGCACTGCACTCGATTATAGATAGCATCTGTGCATATGCCGATAACATGACACGTTTAATCATTAAACATCTTCAATCAGTTATGCAAACAATTAAGTGTTTACTGTATGAGCATGTATACTGTCTGCTAAAAGTATTAAAACGGGATATGTGGCGAAATAGTCTCATATTGGACACAAGTATCAATCAGGATACTGATATAGGTTAAGTGTCAAACAGGACTCAAGTATACGCAAGTATCAATCAGGATACTGAGGTAAGCTAAGTGTCAAATAAGGCACAAGTATACATAAGTATCAATCAGGATAATGAAATAAGTTACGTGTCAATTAGGCCACTAGTATACACAAGTATCAATCAGGATACTGAAATAAGTCACGTGTCAAATAGGACACAAGTATCAATCAGGATACTGAAACAAGTTACGTGTCAACTAGGACACACGTATACACAAGTATCAATCAGAATACTGAAAAAAGTTACGTGTCAATTAGGACACAAGTATCTATCAAGATACTGAAAAATGTCAGGTGTAACATAGGACACAGTTTTACACAAGAACCAATGGGTATTGGTTCCATAAAGCAGCAAGTATAGCACAAGTGTTAAACCAGATACTCAAATAAGAAACGTGTATACTCAAGAATAAATATATTGGCAAACAAATAGTGCACATTTTATATGGTTGAACACTGTACTGAAAGACTCACAGTCACAGACGATGAGCTGACAAAGACTGCGCCTCTAACAGAACGATAATACCTTCGCATGCCAAGCATTGAATCAATATGCACGCCACCTGGTGAAACAAACTCCTGCTGAAAGTGTCTGTTAAAGTTTTTGCAAGTAAGCTTCAGAAATGTACAGATTCTTAGTTTGCACAAAGACACTGCAAACGTTGGTTGGTTTCATCAACCCTGGCATTATACGATGTTCTGTGTTTCAGGTGAAGTATTTCACTTATAATGACACGATTGCAGTCCTGCTGTATAAGCCAGGATGCAAATGCAAAAATAGTATCTGCCAATGTTGCTGGAGCAACCATCATACTGCAAAGGTCATTACTGCCTATATCAAGGAAAACAATATTGATGTTAAATTCACTGACAAGGTAAGCATCTTTCCAGACAGACTTGGGTTTTTCTGGGTTCATAATTGTAGCCCCTCCGACGCCATGCCAATAAACTTGTATGTGCTGTGAATCAAAATTCATATTAGAACAACTGTTCTGTACGCACCATCTCGCTAGGCGCTTAGTACAAAAGTGACCCAAAGTAAGAGTATTAGACATCATAACAAAGAATCCCTCAGCAATTCGAAATGAAACAAATTCACATAGACCAAGTTTTTCTGTGTTTATGTGCATCAAAGTAGGTCAAGCACGCGTGCTGCTAGTGCTAAAAATAGATCGAACAAAGGAATGCGGTTTAGCATTCTTACAAATACATGTATTTACTATTAAAATCACATTTTGCAGAAAAGCTAAATTGTGATGCTCAACAACGAAATAAATGAATAATAAAAACCGATACGAAATGCCGAAGTATTCTTGAAACTCTTGGAGATCTAAACTGGCTTCTTTGTTTGTCCGAAAGAGGTTGCGTTATAGGTAACATACGGATAAATTTTAACTGTAGCTAGCTTTAAGGCTCAGCCTTTACCCATTTGGCATATTGATTGCGCCCAATTATTATACAAATGTGCTGAATATAAATAACTTTATTGTACCTATAATGTACTATTTTAATGTTTAAAAATACATTCAGGGAAAATAAAGCGAATCTAAAAAGACCATAGACCAGGATCTTAAAATAGCGCCACATTCAACATCTTGTCTTCGGCAACCTGTCCATAGGTCATGCATCGGGATAGCTATTATGCACTGAACGAAAACATCATCAAAAGCTTTCTCAAAAATTAATATTAAGTTTAAAAATGTACTTTTTGTGGGGAATAAAAGTCTGCATTAGAAACCATTACGTTACGTATTCTACCTCTTAAATTGGGAAATTGTGGAAAATACATAGTGCTTTATCCTTTTTTATTTGAGGACCTTCTAGAATACACTAACCTCTACCTAACTCCAACATGATACGACAGCGACACTAATACTATTTGCCATCATACTGTTACAAAACCAACAATATTACTTTAAAGCACAAGAAAGCAATCGATGCGAAACATGAACATTGCGCGATTTAACAGTTGTATATTTCGACCAAAATAAAAACACCGATAGGCATAGACATTGCCTCTCGAAAAAAATATGTTTAGAAGACCAAATGCCTCAGACAATATCAAGCGATATCGACATTGCTCGTAAAATTTCGTTTTCTCTCGCACGATATACAGAAAGAAATTGCCGAACGCTAATAATCTGAAAACAGTGACATAAATAAAATATCGTATTCTTTTACAATACAATGTAACATAAAAGGAAAATCTAATATCGGCCATGACCTGTGCTCTATTTACACAATTCATAAATACTGTATTTGGTAACAAAAACTGTGAAAACTATTGCGTTGTTTGTGATTTAAAATATTTAAGCACGGGTACCAATCGTTCCTAACTAGTGTGATGGCATTGTCATCATTCAGTGCATTATTTAGAAACGATGGTGAAATAACGTATGTCTTAACGATAATATCTAGCTCTCAAAAACAATTACCTTGTATGAAGACTTGTGTTGTTGAAATATTGATTAGTGCCTATACAGCGTTTTAACTCGTAACTAAAACGGTGACTTTGTGAGTATTTTACGACAGTGAAGGCTGGTGATGCACGTATTCAAGAAGCGACACATAAACCATAATGTAATTTGATTAAATGAGTTTCAGACCAATTACGTGAGCTGCACCAAATTGCATACAAATTTAGATAACAGCATGCTATCTGTAACTGTTTCAGCATATTTACAATTTCACTTCAAGTGTTATTGAAAAATATATTGACTCAATATTACTGCTTTGAAATGATTTAACAAATGTCATTGAACACTACACAGTGTTTCTTTCTTACCTGTTTGTTATATTATTTTAACAGATATCAGTTCTCTTATATATTTATTTTGTTAACGTATTGATATTTGATCAATTTAGGGGTAAACGTAAATTGATGCTGCATATTTTGAATTTATTTAGTTGACCTTGACGCATTTAACGCATAATATACAGTCTATTTAATCAGCATTCGGTTTGGTAACCTGAGTATTGTTAGATCCGTTGACCATCTAGTCTGATTACTCACCTAAATTGATTGTGTTATGTGCCTCATCTATAATTTCAGAATATATGCGTTTCTGAAACTAGATATGATTTTGTAATGCTAATGTATTTCGTTACTAAACCTCACATGGCTTGTATGTTACCATGTTTTCTTATTAGATGTTCCGAAAAACTTTTTCCTCGTGAATCTAATGTTATTTATACAAACTAGATTGAATAGATTTAATAATATTTGTTATCTTTAATAATTATTTAAGTCACAAAGTTATATATAAAAAAGAATAAGTTAACTTATTACGATTAAGACGTTATTTGTAATTCTGAACAATATTTTGCATGACGCTGTCAAATCCTTACACTGTTTTCTATAGAATCACAAATGTTAATCCTTCGGTATTAACAGTTCTTAATTGTTTGGTACGGTATGAGTGTATGCATGTACATCATTATTGAGTACGGAATCCGGATAGTGCCATCTATAATCTCGCTCTTGTTTCATCAAGGGCGACACTAGACACACGAAGTGATACATGATATTTACGCGACAGTCGCGGCGACGCACGATATTTTGCGCGACTGTCGCGGCCACGCACGATATATTTAACACGATATATCGCCCTTGTGTAGGTAACCAAAAAGCCGATATATCGTGTTAAATATATCGTGCGTCGCCGCGAAAAATATCGTAAGTCGCCGCGATTTTCGCGCAAAATATCGTGCGTCGCCGCGACTGTCGCAAAAATATCGTGAATCGCTTCGAGTGTCGTGTCTCCCGTTCAAAGGGCGACTCACGAAACACGAAGCAACGCACGATATTTGACGCGACAGTTGCGGCGACGCACGATATTTCATTATTCAAATATCGCTCATTTTATTCTAATATCGTGTATCGCGGTCTTATTTCAGACCGCGACACTAGACACACGAAGCGATACTCGATATTTTGCGCGACAGTCGAGGCGATGCTAGATATCTGTACTGTTCAAATATCGCTGTTATAATATTGCCTGTCGACTGTCGCGTTTGTTAAACGGTGTTACAGTAATTTTTAACCATTTATTATCAAAATTGCTGCCCTCGACACACTTATAAAAGATTATTCAAGCATTAACAAATTAATTAATTTTCATAATAATTTTGATATAGATATTGACAAGGATATATGTTTAAAACTATTCAGAAAATTGAACAATGGAGTACAATTTCTATCAATTTTAAGATAATATATCATTATAATCTCTATCACTTCCAATATGATTGCCGATTAGTAGATAACGTTTAACTTCAACTAAGACATCAATATGAAACCAGAAGATTTATTTTCAGTACATGTGTAATCATAATTTATAGGTTATCTAGATGATTGACAAGCAACATTAATGCCCAGTCTATTGATACATTAAATATACGGTATTTTGTTGCTGTTATTGTTTTACCCTTTAAATACCTTTTATAATGCTTTATCAAATAAATTATCGGCATAAATAAAACTACATACAGTACAAACAACAATTTTCTAATATTAGTATTGGCTGACAAAAACGCTTTTGAATGGCGCACAACTTTTGTTTCATATTGCTTAACAGGGTTCCAGAAATAATATAAATGACTATTATATAATTATATTCAGATAAAGTTCACACTGTTACTTTTGTGCATGACTAATAAGATTTAAACAAAAAGCACGTAATGCACGTTGAACCGTAGAATCGAACAACTAATAACTCAACATAGGGAACTCATTGTAATATTAAAAATCGTTATTCCAATCGATTTTCCTATCATCAAATATACGTTTATATAGAATACTTATGTAATGATAATTATTTATTTATGGCCTGATTGAAGTATAAGAATATAATAGCTTGCTATATCAATCATATACATTTTAATTGCTGATCAGACATAAACATTATTATAAAATAATATTATATCAAAAGATATATATACGACATGATGCACATGCTTGATGACGTAAAAATATCCCTTTTATGTTTCCCCTGATTTTTGAAAAAGCGACAGTCGACAGGCGATATTATTACAGTGATATTTGAACAGTAAAAACATCGTGCGTCGCCGCGACTGTCGCGCAAAATATCGAGTATCGCTTCGTGTGTCTAGTGTCGCGGTCTGAAATAAGACCGCGATACACGAGATTCTGATAATATGGGCGATATTTGAATAATAAAACATCGTGCCTCGCTGCGACTGTCACGTAAAATATCATGCGTCGCTTCGTGTTTCGCGCGTCGCCCTTTAAACGCGAAACACGACATACAACGCGAAACACGATATTTTTCACGACTGTCGCGGCGACGCACGATATTTTTCGCGATAGTCGCGGAGACGTACACTATTTTTCGCGGCAGTCGCGTCGACGCACGATATTTTTCACGACAGTCGTGGCGTCGCACGTTAGTTTGCGCGACAGTCGCGGCGATGCAAGATATATTTAACAAGATATAGCGCCTTTTGGGCTACATACACAAGGGCGATATATCGTCTTAAATATATCGTACGTCGCCGCGACTGTCGAGCAAAATATCGTGCGTCGCCGCAACTGTAGCGCAAAATATCGTGCGTCGCCGCGACTGTCGTGCAAAATATCGTGTATCGCTTCGTGTATATAGTGTCGCCCTTGATGACAAAAGGGCGAGATTATAGATGGCACTATCACGGATTCCGTATACCCACAAGCGCACGACTGACTTTATATATTGGACAATATATTTAACGCTGTTAAATTGATCTTTGATTTTTAACGGTTACTGTTACATTCATTGTATGCTATATGTTTGCTAATATAGTTTATATTTATATTATATATAGCTATGCATGAAACTGTAATAAAGTATTAGGATGCTTATAAAGTAAATACAGTTTGTGGGTGTTTTCAATTATCAGATCATGTTGGCTTGAGCACATTATTTAACCAAGGATTGGCCTTAAAACAATTTCTTTTTTAAAAATGGTTTTAAAAGTATTGATATTTCCTAAAATATTGTCTTATTGGTGGTAGATTATGACGCGGTCAAATTAAATCACAACTTTAAACCAGAAATATCTACAGCCGATAATCAATATGCATCGGTTTCAGTAACATTTATTAGGTAATTACATTACGATCACGCGCTTGGCTGGTTATCTGCTTAAGTAATTATTTATTAACAATATACAATTTCGTGTAAATGCTTCACCTTCGCCGTTCTTGATAATCAAATATATTCCCTGAAAAAAATAGAATTACATGCAACCTGTATTAACCGAATTAGTGAAAACCGAATAATTCTCTACATAGAAAATCCGCTTAAGTAGCGATAACGGGACTGTCGTGCAAGTAGCTAGTATGATTCAACGGCAACGATACACATGTGATACTATTATTATTCGGTTGTGCTTTACGCTGCAAATTGCACACAGTTTTGTTTAAAAAAAGATGTGTCGTGATTTGTTGCAAACTTTTTATGTAGTTAGAGATGACCGCTAGATATTAACACATAGTGTATTCTTTATCCTTACTCCCAACGTCAGCAAGTTGAAACTTTATGTAAATCATTAAATGCTTGACGGACTTTTACACGATTTACACTTTATTGTATGCAAATAATAGCACTAATAATAACAATAATAACAATAATAATAATAATAATAATAATAATAATAATAAGAAGAAGAAGAAGAAGAAGAAGAAGAAGAAGAAGAAGAATAAGAATAATAATAAGTATTATCATTATTATTATAATTATTATTATTATTATTATCATCATTATTATTATTGTTATTATTACTATTATTAAACAGTTTGTTTTTATATTAATAATTATATCAATAATGATTATTATAATAACATTAAATCACTTACATCAAAGAATGTAAATCGTTGTTGTAATTAAGAGTTTATTTACAGGTCGTTCCAGCGTCTTCAAGACAACATTCAGTATCGACCTCCCGAATGTAAATCACTGGCAAGGTTTCGCTTATATCTAGTTTAATTTACATTAGTTAAATCAAACAAAATGTTTCACAAGAAGCACATGCCTACACGTAACAGACTAATGGACTCTAAATGATCAAATTAACATCAATCATAATCAGATAATCGTAAGCAAATACTTAGAACAGAATAGATTCATTTATCTTAAATCAAACAAATAACGATATCAAATAAGGGTTAATGGAAGACGGGTTAAATTTAGAAAACTTTCTTTCTCGGTATCTTTAGATAATTATGTCGGCTATAGCCAATGAGAAGAACTATAGAAACATAATTCGAATACATATATTTTCAGAACAAATATTTAATCATAATTGATAAAAAGTGACTTATCACCTTGCATACATACAACTAAACAGGCAGGCCGACGCACAGGAGCGACATACATAGGGTACGCATATAAGAACATAAACACATAGAAATCAGTGGCAAACATACTGAAAGAAGAGTCAGACTTACAAAAAGACATGCATACACACTGACATGCAGTAAAACAGACACGCAGGGAGACGGACGGATAGGAGAAACCGACTTACGAACCTGGAAAACGTTATTTCTTTCAAATTTTAAATACTTCATTACATCCTGAACATACTTATTAGCAGCAAACAAAACTAAACTTGATAACCGTGCGATTTGCTTGCAGGATGTTTTCGTTGTTTTTTGTTTGTGCTGGTTGCATAGGGCATTATTTAATTCCTTCTTAAACGTGATGTCATATGTTAATTGCAACATAATGTATACATGATCTTATACATCAATTATCGTGTACCCGTATCTTTGAGCACGAACTATCATCCATACATGTTCATATCAACTGGTGAAGTGATACAAATGCAGATATCATTATCACGCTGACGCGATATACGAATACCTAAATGTTAACCATATATAGTTAATTCTATTTAACATTAACTGATAAGTTTCACGGTATAACGTGTCTGTGAAGTACTTTATAGAGTGTTTACGGTTTGGATAACACATTTGGTTAAATGGGTTAATAAGTCTTACAGCGTAAAACGCAGGTTTGCAAACATCCAGTCATTGAAAGAGCATCGTCGTCTATGTAAAAATATGACATAAATTACAAAAGTAACCGAAGTTATATGTTGTTACTCATATATGAATATGAGTAAGTATGAATCGGGTCCAGTAATAATAACTCAATTCAATCACACTTTAAACTATAGTAAATTATATAAAACACGTCAAGCGAAATGCGTTTTATAAAATATTCGCCAGAGTAGCTCCCGAACAGAATGTGCAGGCTGTCATAGAATGTACATAGAGAATATTATGTGAGTTTTGGATAAATATCAAGTTTATCATGCGAGGCTTAGAACCGATGTAGCGCGAGGCGTGCCGAGCATGATAAACTTGATTTTTATCCAAAACTCACATAATATTATATTTATCCTATTATGTACTCCATTTGTCTGTTAATACTTATCAAATATCGCATTTTTTGACGATTTTATCTTTCCGTAGTTGACAAAAACAGATTCTCCGATTTTTTGAAAAACCCAAATCTGATCTGAAAATAGCGATAGTGTAAAGGTAAAGTTTATACGACCGTTGTTATACTATCGATTTTCATCTGTTTATAGGATAAGTGATGATCTGAAGCTTCGCATTTGCGCAAAATTCTTGTCTTAAGGATCATTTAATAACGACCCGACTGATATTTCCGTGTTTAACTTTTACCCATGCAAACATGTTTCAACCGTAAAAGGTCCTTTGTGAAACAACCATAACGTGATAATTGTTTTTTTATTTGAGTGTTAAACCTTTTACCGTTAAGATACACATTATTTATGTGATATCTCTGAGAAAATAAGATTTAATTAAACAAGTGACTTGATGTTTTGAAGTTTTAAAGGACTTAATGTTGATTCCGCATATACAGATAAGAACACACCAGCGAAACGCCTGAACAGTCTGCAAGTTACTCACAGGCTTGTCTTGTGATTTGCCAGTTGCATGGACCCATTTTCAAATTAAGTTCTAAGCTGTAAATTATTCATGCTTTCTTCACATCCGAATGCTCGGATGAGCAGCACACAACATGACACATGAATAAAAAACACGTGTATCGCAGGCTTTGTATTGAGAAAGAAGCTACCCGTGTTTGTGGCAATCATGTCACAACAAAGGCCAATTTATTTTTTATAGCATTTATGCTTCTCTGAGTCATTTTAAACCCCAACATTGTATTAAAGAATTACGTCGCATGAAATAAGACATTGAGAATTTCATTAACTGTTGTAGTTTTCGTTCGAATAATTAAACAACTTGACCATTGTGTAATATTAACATCGGCGAAGATTAATTCTGCCCAACAGAGTTCCCGTAAATTATATACAAACAAACACTAATCGATTGTATAGATATAATCAGATTGATAAGTCAAAGTAACTGGTACGTTTGAACGTCATGGTTATAACCATTCCAACGTATTACGCTTTCTTATGCAAACGGCTAACATTGGTTGTGTGCATTCCTAGATTACGATAAGAAATTTCAGTGTATGCTTTATGTGTCAAGTAAATTTATAACTTAAGACGGTATACAGCTGCATGCAACGATCAGACATGTCACTATCCCGAAATGTTTTATGCCATTATAATGGTCTGTATGATCGAATTATCTAATTAATTAAGTCACTCGTGTGTTCATTTAAAGGAACTCAATTGGAGTTATTCAACATATATATTATTCTGATTCGAAAGCACATTATTTTAAGGTTAGATATTGAAAAACCGTCAGTGTTTTTGTAACACTAATTGGCCAAAATTCTATAGAAATGATATGGATTAACGATGTATATCTTTTCAAAAGATAGGCATTTAAACCGACAAATATATCATCAATGTTTGCAATATTTGAGTATGAATTTAAACATTTATTAGTAAGAACAATTCTTTCTAAAATAATTTGTTTTAAAAAGAGCACTGTGTTCTTCATGGTTGGTAAGTACGGTCACTGTCCAATGATAAAACATTTGACTGGCGCATAATCTTCGTTCTTTTATTTCAATTTTAAACAAACTGACTACAAAACGTTCGCAATCGTTCAAAGTTATTTGCCAGCAAAAACAGTCGCTAAAAACCAGACTTAAATTCGGAGAATGTGTCCACAGGAAGAAACTTTTTCACCTATAAACTTGTCGTTTCTAAGACTAGCATTTAAAAGTAGTATGCATTAGTGCAAAGCCCTTTGTGTGAATATAATTTATACTTAACTGCACGCGTTATACAAACGCAGTTTAATAAGGCGATTAACTACAGAGGTATGTTAAGTTTAATTTTGAAAGCACTTTGGAATGAAGCCTTAAACATCGTCATTATACACATGAATTAGGCATGGATTGCAAAATAGTATATCGATGTAACGTTTTAGCAGATTTAAATGGTATTTGTATGATCAATTAGTATGTAAGTATGCTTTGTTGTCAGGACATAATAGAAAGGGGCATATCGACGTAACTTACCACTTTAAATGTATATGCTATATTCATTGCATATTCCTCTTTCTTGAACATACTCATATCTAGTTTTATTGATGACCTAGTTAAAAAACCCATTGTACACTGTTTTAAATAAAAGTTTTATTGCATGACTGCAGTTAGATTTGCAATCACTTCTACAAAAGTCGCCTCTTTCAATTAAAATTTTGCTACGCCAAAGTCTTATAATAAACACAGCGCAATTATTTTTAATATCATAAACATGCACATTTAAATGAGCGTTTATTAAAGAGACAACCGTTTAATAATTCTTTTTAACACATCATTCTAAAGATGATAAAATCATATGGTATTACCCGTGGCTAAGACTTTTGAAATCACATGCTAACATTTCAACATTATTTCAAACACATTTAGTTCATTTGACGCAGGGGAGCGATCAAGCACCATCATGTCCAGTCTTAGTTTATATAGCCTTTGTCCGGCATACATTGTTAACAGTTTGCCTCTTTAAACAGATTGAAGGAAACTAATGTCTATATCGAGCACGAACAAACTGACACAAAACAATACGGACGACTATTTTATAGAAAGAAGCACACTATTTATACTCCATATGATGGAATATCAAAGTAAACTGTAGTCGGACAGTGGGTCTTCTGTGTATACAGACTACGTTCCCGCTGTGTGTCTTTCAAAAAGCTCTTACAGTTTTAATTATACTCATTTAGACGTTACGGAGACGTTGAATAAAGAAACCTGATTGCAGACTCAAAAGACATCATTTCGATTCGGTCGTCTGGTTGTAGACTTTAAATGCCACCTATACTTTATATTGGTTTTCAATAACACCTTTATCCATGAATACATATATTAGAGAACTAAACAATAATAAATCAATACAAACCGCGATAAAAAAAATATCAATTAAACAATGCACATATTATTACACTTTAATTAACTATACATACATATTGTGATTAATACATGGTACATCTAATCCAGGTCAAATACCTTTAACGTATCTTATTAATTGTATCAAGTTAAACAACCGTAAATGAATGACGTAGGTCATGTGTCACTGCGTTGTGTTTTGTTATTGCCAAGTAATTTGGCTCAAATCATTGCATGTGTACTATATGTAGGTGGACTCATCGGTCTGAGAGCTGTAATCAAATTCTAACTTTGCAAATGAAAAATATGTCCTTTTTTGGTCATAATAGCCATCTACACCACGATTCTCAATCTGCAAAAATTTGAAGGAAGAGAGTATATCCCTGTGGTACGGATATTGACAGCATGGCTTTCTTTACTGAGTGCAATAAAAAGTAAATATGCAATGATCAATTCTTATATACAACGGCAAAAACAATGCCGACCACTACAAAAGCAATGTCACAAACTACAACATTGCGTCATGGGCGCTCTTTTATTGTTTACACACAGTGAATTCATTTACACACATGTCGGGCTTCCGCTTCAGAAATAATTACACGTGGCACATTTCCTCGTTTATAAGTTATTGACGGCTATTAACACATCTTACTATTTGCGAACCATGTAAGGAATTTTAAACGTGTGTTGCAATTGGGTATCTTTTATTTGAGCATTTGTACCATAGTCTTATGAATACATATACACTTTAGATAGGTCTGTGGTTTTACCTTGATAGTGCATTCACAAAAGACAACACAACTCCAGCTGTTTTTACCAGATGATAGTCACGTGGGAAGGGCTTTACGATACCAACTATTAAATGGTAAGCCTACAGGTAGCGACCTTAGGATTATCGGTTTCGACAGTTTTGATCGCTTACCAGTAGGTAGCCCTGGTGTGGAATCATAAGCATACGACACCTGATGTTGTTTGTAGTAAATAACAAATGTTGCGACACAGCCTTGCCCCTAGATGTTGACTTGTGACCAATCGAAAACTCGTATTCAGAGTAAGCAAGCGTTGATATAAAATGGTCATCTGACTTTAAACAGATTGAACATTGATTACAAAAGTCTCATACAATGCTTGTTTACCAGTTAGTTTTAACTTTTATAATTGTCCAAGTTTTTGCAAAAGTCTGCAAATAAATTCCCCAAAGTAGTTGTTTAGTGCCTTAACTGTTCTAAAGTACTTTATACGTACCTTTTTTAAAGTTTCGCATGCTTTGAGTGTTGCAATGGGGAAATTAATATTCATAATATCATATTTTGATGGGGATATACTATACGAATATCATTTCCGTGTTTCTTGTTCTTTTGATAAAAATTCCATTCCAATTGTTCGAATTATCGAATGCAATTTAAGTGATCGGTTAATAACCATCTTCACCTTATTTTTTGCTTTAATGTCAATAGGTTATGAAAATTTATTCCATTCTTTTTGATTCATTCTATTTTCTGCTTGGTAGTGACCAATGTGATAAACCGTGGACGGCCTTTTATATTATTCAAGCAGTCTACGCCGTTTGTTTCTCTGTCAGACTGCATCAAACAACCACGCAAATGCGTTATCAACATGCACACCTTGATCTAAATATTTGAGATATTAACAAACCTTGAAATGTATTCATCAGTCCACGGTCAATAATATGTGACTATACATGGGTAATATTTATTATCTCATTCACCACGTAAGCGTGATAACGTTGTCTTGATGCACATCGCTTTACGACTAGAAGAGGGTACTTGATATGAAAATTTATGGATTCTAGTGCGTCTCCTGAGCATTTAGACAAACGACTAATAATAAATCAGTCCCGATATGAATTGCGTTACACGTGTATGCATAGCATATTTACTTCAAGTTTTACAACCCAGAACTTAGTGGAACAAGGCTCCATACAAAATCCAAAATCAATACACACAACAACACAACCAAAAACGCATGCGATTATGTAAGTTTTTATTTTGTTATATGTTTATTAGTAGTGTAGGGATATGATTAAGCTGTGAACATAGGGAAATAATAACGTTTAATTTCCGTTGTCATATGCATGTATGTCCGATCGTCTGCATATCTGTGTTGCTGTATGCCTGTATGCCTTGATCGTGTTTCTGTCACTTCTGTCAATCTATTCGTCTGTGTACCGATCTGAACGTATCTTTTAACGTCCATATATCAATGTCGTTCTTTCTTTCTTCTTTCCTGCGCCTGTCTATTTACCTGTGTTATGTACGATCTCTAACATTAATTGTTATTTAAACCACTAGTATTTTTTAATGTGGTCTGCAAATAAAACATATGGTAATTATGGTAAGTTTCTCCATTGTCTTAGGATGTTTGATTTGACGTTTGTTGAAAGTTTGACTTTTTTTTATTTTACAAAGAATTCCACTGTAGAAACGGAAATTAAAGGCAGTTTAATTACTAATGTATGTATCAGTATTGCATGATTCGCCATATGCAATTACCAAGGGGAAAAAAGGAAGCTTATCGGTAATTGAACGAGTGATTTAGGTTTAAAAAATCGGAATAAAATTGTATTTTTGGTGTTGTCTTCATTGTAATTGTAATTTAAGTTTATCGACTAGATTTATTACAGCACATTTGAAATTAACAAAAGTAGATATAAACAACAAGCGCAAAAGAGGTTAAAACCAAACCTTTTGTGTTTTTGTGGCGAATTGTTTGTCGAGTATTTTTATAAATGACTAAATGTAAACACAAAAAAGCAAACAGTCAAATATATTTCAGATCAACAATAAAACACTCCGTAGTAGAATAACATTAATAAATACACATTTAAACCCAATCTGTGACAATAAAGGAAGTGTTGTCGTTTTTCATCCCTTAAGTGTTCAGGGAGAAAATACTCATGTCTTACAAATCCTATTACATATTATGATGGCATTATGTATGTTAAACCCGACGTATAAAGTAGGTCAGAAATTAATCACGTAAGCGTGTTAAAGCCACACACCTTGAAATGAACTATAAGGCATAGTAAATTTAAGTATAAATATTAAACATATTTTATCTATCCCAATTAGAATATATCTGGTGGTTACAAGGTAGAAATCCGTCTTTTTGCGCTTTAAAACTTACAAAAAATCGTGTTAGTCGAAATGGACGTATACGTCTTGAAATCCTACTTTCGGTTTTAAAATAATTAAAAAAAAAATAACTTGCTAGCTAGGCTATAGATTTAATTGTATATATGCCAATTAGAATATATCTGGTGGTTACAATGTAGTAATCCGTCTATGGTGCACTTTATAACTTAAAAATAATCGTCTTTGTCGAAATATACGTATACGTATAGAAATCCTACTTTTGGTTTTAAAATATAAAAAAACAAACTTGCTAACTAGGCTATAGATTCAATGACAGTTTTACACACTTTCAAATAGAATCTATATGTATTGATTAACATGTATTTTATTTCAAGGTGTGTGGCGTTAATTATATAAATAACGCGTTAAACCACTGTGGAATTAATCTTGCGTTGTCAAAAAGGACTATACTATGCTTTTGAATATATGGTCAATGTCGATGTTGATATTATCAATCAGATAGCCAAGAAACAAAGGTCTGTATTGTAGGAATGTGCGTCTCTTGCAAAAATAGACATTTATTTTGTTGATTTATGAATTTAAACAAATCTTGTTCGTGTTAAACTCGGTACTGTTAAATAATGAAAACTGTATAAGCACCCTATCTGGTGGATTTACAGTTTTAGTAAAATGTTCTTAAAGAAATTCGTTTTGCGTATCGCAGTACCGTTTAGAAGGTCAAAACTTTTGCTGCACTATCGGAATTATCGACCTGTCAATAAAGAAATCGACGCCTGTAATGCAAACATGGCACGCTTCGTGACAGAATGAGTCCGACAACAAAGTGCGAGTGAATATCCTTGCCCCCTAATGATTCATGTAATACCGATTATTTACGCATACTCAGTATATACCTTTAAACAAGTCGTATATATTTTAGCATTCACTCGACATTCGCTGACCCTATTCATTATCCGATTAACCATATAATATAAGGTAACCATATATTGACCAATATTGACCAAACTAATTTTAAGAATTGTATTAAAACATATCTGCGTCATTTCTTAAAGAAATCGATTTAAATTGGTGATATGTTAGTCGTTAGGTAGTTTAGATAATTTACGTCAAATATGGAAAGGAGGATCACATATCGCGTTGTGCGCGGGTCCTGTGCATGTATGCTGGTAAATAATTAATATCGTTTTAAGAATTGATTGAGCATGTATATATATATTTTTTGAAATTCTGATGAAATTAAAAGCAATAAATTGTTTTCAAAATAAACCTGTATCAATATGTATTTAAATTGTCACAATGTCTTAATTTGCTTCCCCTGTGTCTGTTAGGTTTCTCAATCTCATTTTCGCTGAAAGAAATTTAACATATTTGACATTTCACCAATGTTAAAATCAAGAGGCAAGAACCAACTAATGACTACCAATCACACAATACCAATTCACTGATTTGAGAATATCAATAAACGTTGTAAATAAAGAATGTTAAATTTAAATTAAGTAGCGAAGCAACATGATCTCTTCCATTTTGCCGTATTTATACCGTGTCGTTGATCGATACATCTAAAAAAAACTTATTATGCAAATTCTACAGAGGTAAAGTTCCAAATCAAACTGTTGTATGTTGGCCATGTATTTCTCGGTTTACTCCAACTACGGTTTTCACGAAATATCTTGTCCCATCAATATTTTTACACTTTCGAATATATCACACAACGATGCGTTCGGTTTGTCATATTGATGATGATGATTACGGTGGTGAAGATGATGAAGTAGTAGGAACGTTGTAAATTTGATCTTTATGGTGGTGGTAATGGTCGCTGGTAGTGATGGTTGTACTGATGGCGGTTTTATTTATGTAGTTGTTGTGTTAACATAATGATGGCTGTTAAAGTGGTGATGCTGCTGTGGTAGTGATGGTGCAGGTGATTCTGGTAATGATGGACGTAACTGCAGTGTGTAAAACGAATGCTTTATCTGTGGTCGCGATGGTCGTCTTGGAAGAGGTGTTGTGGATGTGTTGGTGGATGTGGTTGTGCTGATGGTGGGGCTGAATGCGGTTGCTAAGGAGGTTGTTGCGGTTGTGTTGGGTTGTTAGGTTATATGTTTTCTTGTGTTATCGCGTCTGTTGCTGTTCCGGTCGCGACGAGAGAGATGGTGGTTTTTATGATTTAAAAAATAAAAATATATTTTATCGCGTCATAAAACATTCACCACTTCACGTGTTTTCGATTGAACCATTACCGGCGCTTTCTCTACTGTTTGCCTTGTAACGCTTTATCATAAATCAATGATTTATCTTCCACTCAACACTCGATTTCAGGCCCAGATACACGTAAAATAGTGTTGTGGATAGGACATCTTTTAAGGAACAAGGTAAGTTTATGTTGTACTGTTCTTGTGTTTTTTTGCATTTGTTTAGTCGAATGAGTGACTTTTATACAATTCAAAAAAATATAGTTGCCTGTAACCATGATATGGAACGGCTAATATATATCTAAATTCCTTCCCGCTTAGAAACACACGGCAAAAGGCTCTATAGAGTCAGCTGCATGGTCTTATTTTATAAGATAATAATATATTTATTATATGACATGCAACTGAATTGTCAAAGTACCTTAATTTTAGTAAAACGTATTTTCTGGTTAGATTTACAAACTGATTTAAAAAGCGTATGATTACTGACGGCTAAGATACTGAGGACATAAAAATACTATGTCTGATTGATTAAAACACCTGTTTTAATATCCATTTTAGCCTATGTATTTCACTTCTTCAAATTGCTAATAATGCGCCATTATTTATAACCTGAACTCAAAATAGTGTAATCATTGAGTATCAACATACGAACTTTGCATTTTGGTAAGCATGAAATATTGCTCCCTCAAGCTAAAACAACTGTACAACGAATACAATCATAACGCGTGAACACACTTTTGACAGCGTACTTTACACTTAATATGAGGGTTTTACATTAGCACGCGTGATCGAAAAGCAATTTACATCGAGTCTACCTTATTGCATCGCTGTGATTCCAAAATTCAATAGGATCGATTTCGCGTCAAAACTATTGCCCACGCAATCTTACATTTATACATAAATCTCGTTGAATAATTAAACGTTTTGGTTTCTACGGCTTTCTGTGCAAAATGGACACTTACGTCATGGACATAACTTGACTGCTCGTTTTATTTAATTACCAAAACTTTCTCCATGCGGATCTTCATAATCTTAAAAGATTGTATTACTTATCTGTTAGGTAACTTTCATTATATATATTTCTGGTTAAATATCAACCGTTTCACGATGATGTTAAAATGCGGTTATGTCTTGTTTGATTGCCTTTCTCTTTTCCTCTTATTCCCTAGGGATGGACCATCTATACCTCTTTTAGGCGGGCGAAGCTTTATAAAATATAGCGCATAGCGCATTAACCAATATCATGAGTGTGGTGCATTATAATTAGCCAAAATGTTTTGGAACCAAATCCAGTTACCGAGACCAAATGGCTTTGGAATAGACTAACGCACAGAAAAAATGCGTACAATTAGTGACACTGCTTCCATACGTCGATGCATTTTTCCAAAAGCCCGTTTATTGTAAACGTAGAGTTTGTTGAAGTGATACTTGCTGTAACTGTGGTCCAGTTTTGTTTATTTGTGATACCATTTTTAAACTCGATACAAGCATAAGATTCCAACTTTTATAGTGCTATGGTGTCATTCATTTTCGGATGTATTGCATTAAGCCCTAGGCCTACTGGTTTATTACATACGGTTGAAAAAACGAACATTATCTTCATTTACAGCAGTTAAACAGTTAGTAAACTGTAAACATTTAGTAATTTATGTAAATGACGTCCAATCAGGATACGGGTATTTCCATGGAACGTGTGGAAATCAAATATGCTCGTACGTTATTAAACTGGTCATGCGACATGGATATTATAAGTTCTGGCATTTGGAGTCTACGGCAACTTGATTTAGATTTCTTTCAAGGTTTCGTAAAAGTACACTCGAGTGCAATCGCCTATATTCTCTTCCCAATAATACATTCTTCTACAAAGTACATTGATGCTATTAAATAAAATATTTTGGTTTGTATTATAGTTATGATGAGAAATCGTACCAGCTCATCAGGTTTGCATTCATGTTGAAGTAATTGTATGTCAGAATGCACTAATATCGTAACGGATAAAGCACATAAATGAAAAAGCTGGGGTCATCAACTTGGAACGGTCAATGCAAAGCATAGGGGGTTTAAACCGGTTTTACAGCGCTCAACCTCACACTTGGCCCAGCAATATTCATGATACATTTAAGTGTAAATAAAATTTAACCTCATAGCATTGTAACTCAAATTAAACAATAATAAAAGGGAATTAAAACGCATTTAAGTTAATTACCATTTAATTACTCAATGGTAGAAAAGAGACCAGAGCAACAGAGTTACAACTTTTTGAGGAACGATGAAATGAAACTACGAACAAGTGTCAACTACATTCATTCTTTATAGAAAAAGATTTAGGAATATAGCATAATAAACTTAATAATTCAGATCATCATCGCGCAAATACAGGAAGAAGCAACAATAATGGGTGTAAAAGTTCCATATTACATTGCTTGGTTGTTTATGTGACTGCAACAAAAATAAATCAAACAAGAAACGCCTGTCAGAGAGGAAATAAAATGAAAATAGAACGCTATAAACCCAATGACCTTCGCATGTAGATTACAACAGTGAAAGTTGGTCGTATGACTTCTTCGGGGGTGTATACAGATATGAGTTAACGATTCTTACATATGTTTGACTCAACACCTTACTCCTTTACTCCTACTCATATTACTATGTGAATACGTATGCTATTTAGTAATTGTCTCATACTGCAATGACACCTAATGAAAAAACAACAGTTCTTCACCAACATTACATTTTAAATTGAAACTTACATTGTTATAATGACAGTAGTTTAAAGGTGCAAGAGTGGCTAAATATGCATGACCGATACAAAATAATGAATGAGTCTTAAGCGTGTGCGTCTGCGGAAGAGCTTATGATGAATGTGAAACAATGATTGTAATAAGATCCCGAGCAGATTAACTGCCTAAAGTCACTACGTTGTATCTATATGATACGTTGAAGCAATTTAAACCTTAAGTTTTACATCTTGTTTTTGTATTATTACTAATCGTGTTTAGAAACATGCATTTCTTTAAAAAGGAACGATACGTTTTCAAATACGGCAAAATATCTCCGACTTAGTATATTTGGAAATATATCTCTTAAAAAAAAGAACTTGGCATTAACAAAACGATACTTGTTTAGTGTCACATTTTTAGAAAATTCGTTTAATTTGTAGAATGAAGTATTTAAATATATCGAGATGGTTTGCATTGAAACAATTCGCGTATCATAGCTATTTACAAATTGTGTACATATAGGCAGCAAACGCTGTACGGTCACCATGCCAGCGGGTAGGGCAAGACCGTCCATAGGCAAAGTGGTGCTGAAGTGGTTGTGCAGCGTCTTTCTCGGGATTGTCCTCCTAGCCTGCGTAATTGAGACCAAGCTGGGCATTCTGAACATCAGCAACAAGATGAGAGAGACTTCTGAAAGGAGATTCGTTCGATTCATTATGCTATTTCTTGTTGTGCTCGTGCCGAGCGTAGTGAACCTGTTGCGGGGCATCTGGCGAGGAGCTTTACGACATAATATGCCCTGGCCTCGCAAACCCGCGTTTTTATGGGTAAATATATAAACAGAAACTTGGCTTTGTGACACGTCGTTTGTAGATAGTATCGCCATTAATGGTTTTATTGTGTTAAGATTGTTCAATTTATTTAAATATCTTAATTATAGTGCTGGTAGTACACACAAGGCTCGTTAATTGTAAGTGTTCGCTTACTTATATAATTATAATAGCAACCTGTAGTGGAGGTAGTACTAGCAGTATTTATTATTTGAAATAGCTTGATATACAACTCAACTACGTATTAAAAATTGGATGTAGTAACATAATTGCTAATAAATGGTAAATCCTTGTATAAGGAAATAGACTCTAACTAAACTATTGTTACTAAAATTACTTATATTTTATTGCATTTACTATCAGCGTAGTTCGTAACTGATAATTAATTGCTTTGTTATAAAACATCTTAAACGTCTATAATTATAGTGCAGGTATTACTAGTGTTGATCGTGACTGTTTAACCTGTTAGATTCTATTTCATGTGATTTCGGTTACCGGTAAGTGATTGCTAAGTTATTATTCATCTTACCAGTTACCTTTACAGTGATTGTCTACCATCCATGCTCGTTTCTGACAAGTAATTGCTCATCCAACTTACACTTATTAAAACTATTCGTCATTTAGTGCAACTATTTCAATAAATGCCCTCCGCTTCTCAGCGTTCTCTTTGCTATGATGCATGTTACACCAGTTACCATATACTTCATGTATTACCAACACTGGTACCAGTATACTTACATATTGTTCAAGCATTACTGGTTACTGCTAAATGATTACACAGTATTTCCAACACTGGTACCAGTACACTAACATGTTGTTCAAGCATAACTGGTTACTGGTAAATTATTAAACAGTTATAATGAATCTTTACCAGTAGTTCTTGAACTGCATGTATATCCAGCATTGGTAAGGGATTGATAGGTCATTATATATCTCCTCAATGTTACAGTATTATAGTGAATGTTTAATAAGTACTGTCCGTTAGTAGTGATTACAATGTTTCTCCATTATTTTGCTAATCACTTGTCCTGTTATAGTGCATGTAGCACCTGTATTGTTATTACTGATACGGGATGTATAAGTCATAATAATCGTTAACCAGTTTCTTTATGGTGCAAGTTAATGGTATAGATACCCAACACAAAACTAAAACAGCATATGCCCTAAATTAAATTCATTCGCTTCGTCATGCTGTTTTGTTGCTGTTTTGGTGTCGTTATAATTAAACTATTATTCAAAGGTAGAGTTTTATTTCAGGGACTTGTTGTGAGTTTATTGGAAGCTCTCGGCCTGTGTCTATTTGTGTTTCACATACCTGGCATCAAAGGTATTGACCAGCCATGTAAAGTTATCCTGATTATGAACGGTGTCCATCTCTGTCCAGCCGTCTACAATGCCTGGCAAGCCGTCAAAACAAAGGAAAGCATTGTGCGAAATACATTCGCCACTATAGTAATGGTCGCGTTTGGGGTCATTAGCTTCTGGCTTGTGCAGGAGGTGTGGATTTATTATGTTCCTTTTATGGTTCTTAAATTTAGCCTCATACATGCCATATATCACATAGTTACTTTCGACAATTTTGTTTGTTTGACATTAAAAAAATCTTAAAATGTCGATTTGATTTTTTGAATTGGATGCTTTCCAACTAATGTATCATTTATTCTTTAAATTTTTAATCAGTTTCCTATACATAATTTTGCATATAATTAAGACTGTTTTACACATTTAATGTACTTATATTATTGGTTGTATTTTGCGTCTGTCGATAAACACAAATAAGGTCGTTGTTATGGTATTGTCTTCAGAACAGGTCGAGTCAATATGAAAATGATAATCAAGCTTTTCGTGTAAATAATCGTGTTGCCTCATTTCTCTAAATAGCACACACACATGCATAGTCAACCATAGTTTGTGAAATCGACTTTCGTCATTGAGTATTATATATTCTAATTAGGTAAGTATTGGCGATAACTTACAGCATATCAGTAATTGCATGCAAATAGAACATTGGTCAGTTCATGCTAAGCAGGAAGTTTAAGTTAGGTAGTCATTCAACTGTAATTGCTCATACGAGTTTAGCTATAACCCCAATTCACTAAACCGGTTTTACTGTTCGTTCCGCCGCTCAGAGTATCAAGGTAAAGAATGGATGGTTGATGCCAGTAGCGGTCATGGTTTTATCGTTCGCATGGAATCCGGCTGTACAAAGAAAACTCGTCGAGACACCTGGATGCACCCAGCGTCGGTCTAATAACAGATCGTACAACAGTATGGGCTCGACTCTTAACAATTCCGTGAGTGAGGTATTGTAGTAACGTTTTCCTTGGCAGTCTATAAACGATTTGCTTCGCTTCAAATAACACGATTATTAACATTTGTTGACTCATTTCCTCATATTCTTTACTTGCTAAAGCTTTTGGGGATGCAATTCTTTTATCAGTTCATATATTAATATATTGCAGAAAAAATATTCTTTATCGATTTTGAGATCTTCATTTCGCTTCCGAAAGCTTACATGGCGACTCACTATGAACACACGTATATCCATTTCTGTATAAATTTATTTAAAAGCATAAAATCCAATGTATACTCTCATTAAAACCTACATTTTTCCTCAAAAATGAAAGTCCGTTGAAAATAGGTTTAATATTTAACATTAAATATATATATATATATATATATATATATATATATATATATATATATATATATATATATATATATATATATATATATATATATATATATTTCAAGTAATGTAATATACCAGTCGTGATATTTTAATCAATATAAACAAATAAATGTAAAACTACGGTATTTAAGAACTTTTCTTTGTTCGTAAATCTTGTTGAGGGCCTCTTTAAAAGCATATGTAAAATGGGTATATGAAATCAGCGAAACCATAGCAGCATTCGAACAATTCGTAAACCGTTAGGTATTATGCTGTTTGCTTCTATTTAATTGCTCATGGATGATATAAAATCTTTTAAAACGTAAAAAAGAGTTTAATTTGTTCTTTTCAAAGTAACTGAATAACACATCTTATGATCATTTATATACAATTTAATTGCAGTAATTAAGTACAGTGTGAATATATGCATTATTATGTTTGTTGAGTGGGCTTTAAAAACAAAGTTGTATATATATATATATATATTTAAGTTATCTCATGATCGTGAGAAGGTCAGTAAAATGTATGTTTGATGCGAAAATCAATAAAGGTTATAATATGCACTATTTCGGAATAGAAATCAATATTGGGTGTATGATGGGATATTACTGCCTTAAGTAAAATAAACAATAGTACGGAAAAATATCAAAGTATATTTAAAATTGTAAAATTCTTAAGATTGTTAACCATTATTACTACCATAACTCTGTTTATAACGAAATGATAGTGCCAAAAAACTTGTATACGTAACATTTATTGGGACTTGTATTATCGTTTAATATTTCATTAAGTGTATTCGACAAATCTGATCACAACTAATCTTCATAAGTGATGCTCAATGCATGCTTGCCTGAAGTCTTCAAATCGAATCCCTGAAACGTGCTACATAATTATGTTTTGTGTATTCGTTTTGAACATGAACATGTAATGCTTGTTAACATAATTAACCAGCGAAAGATTAAGCAGGTTAACCGATCGCCGTTAAATGAGTGAATTTCTTTTTAAAAAGACGGAACTATATAAATAACACACTACCGGCATATACCAGTCTGCTAATAGGACTTTGCTATTTCCCGTGTATACGTTAGAAATACAGTAAACTGAGTGCTTTATATATTGTGTGTGTCAGACAGAGTAAACCCGCATCCATCAGTTTTGTTTAAAGATTAACAAATGGCAACAGCCATGCAGCTATTGAAGCAAGAACCATGGTTCAATCGCATTGCTCTTCTATTCACTTAAATTTATTGAGAAATTAAGATTCATGTTAATACCTCGTATGGTATTCTAGTTATGCCCTTTACAGGAAACCCAAAGACCAGCCATACGGACCATCTGATTCAAGTATGAAACGCTATTTTGTCTCGCCCTTGAGCCTTATTATAGCACGTTCTGCTTGCAATCAACAAAAACCCTATTCTTGAACCTTTATTGTCCCCTACCGGTTTCACTGGAGGGGACTTATGGTTTGCACTCTGTCTGTCAGTCAGTCACACTTTTCTAGATCCTGCGATAACTTTTAAAGTTCTTAATATTTTTTCATGAACCTTGAAACATGGATACATGGCAATATTAATTTGTTTCTATGTAAACAAAATATGGTTGCTATGGAAACAAATAGACTAGAAATACTGCTGAAAATGGTGGTTTTCTTGATTCTGTGATAACTTTTAAAGTTCTTAATATGTTTTAAAGAACCTTTAAATATGTATAGATGGCAAAATTGACATTATGTACGTCGTTTCATTTTGTTCATACGTCGAACATTTTGGTTGCTATGGCAACAAATAAAAACAAATTTGATAATGGTAGAATTTCTGACAATGGTGGAGCCGGTAGGGGACAATATTGCTTGGCAATAGTCTTGTTGTTTTTATTTTGCCATCCTATCCCTCCATTCGTATGCAAAAAAGCTACGACACAGAGTGCTATGACGAGAAAACCAATACATTCAGAAAGTTACTCGCAAGCTGTAACCCTAAGATACAAGCCACAACAGTCCTATGCAGAAGAACATGAAAAGCCTATTTCTTTCAGGTATCCCAAAATAAAATAACGTACTGTTAACGTACTGTGTAAAACACTGCGACAGGCTGCATTTGCAATTGGAATTAACCCGAGAGAATTGAATGAACTAAAGCCATATAATTAATTAATTATAATTGCACTTACAAATTTAGACAATCTCAATGTAAAACCACGTTATAACTGTTCCTCGATTACAACTGGTAAAATCTGCTTGCTAGTTCTCGCTCCTTTGACTTAATCTGGCAAGGAAAGTAATTTAAATCTCAGATTTTTTTCTTATCGAACATTTCCATGTAAAATATATTCAACAGGGTGGAGAGGCGGGGAACTCTGGGAACACGGGCAATCGGACACACTACAGAACACCGACGAACACTGAAGATGAGCCTGCCACGTGGAAGTTGATACTCTACATATCCTTTCTAAAAATAATATTCATCGTGGTGATTTCAATTGTGCTCTTTTTTTTCGTGCTTTTTGAGAATCGACCATCAATAGAGGATTTCACCCTTGGTTGGTCAGGGTGGGGTCAATATACGTGGATATCCAACAGAGACGACCTCTACTTGTTCACCGTGAATATTGTCGGAAGCGCCGTAGGTAAGGCTATATAATATACAATCTCAATTCTCAACGCTAAAAATTAATAAAAGTCACAAACCATAATACAAAATAATCGTTCACATTTGGATAGTATGAAGAAATGATTTGTTAAGTATTTTTTATCAAAAAAGTTATAAAGAATAATGAAATATGTGCATGTTTAAATAATATAGCAAATAAAATTGACATTATCAAAAGCAAGACTCGCTTTAAATATTCAGTCTGTTGTTTAATTAAGATTGTTGCAGTTAATTTGATTGTTTTTTTTAAAAGTTACTTATACGTTAAATATTTGGCAAGAAGAAACCGGTTTATGAAAACAGGATATCTGTTCGCTCTTGTCTCACAATTTGCATGTGTTCACCGCCTACTCTATGAGTACATTTTTAATAAAGGCATGCATGCGTTCAACATTCGCGCGTTCAACATTTTGCTAGTTTGTCCGTTATTCCTAATTCAATTATCCAATATTTATAAATGGATGCACGGTTATAGTGTGCAGTTGTTTATATAGAGAAAATTAGGTTAGTGCTGAATAGAGAGAAGTTTATGTTGCATGGTTTAGAACGCTGGGAGCGCGAGCCTTGTCGAGCGCTATCGGTGTTCGTGCCGATTAACAAAAACTTCTCTCCATTCAACGCTAATCCCGGTATTCTATTTATCCGATCGAAGTTTTACGAAACAAGAAAATAACAAACAAACGTGGCATATTCGAAACTTCCAAAACAATTAAACACAGCGAACGATTGTTTGTTTATTAACCGGTTACACCTTTTAAATTAAAAAACAAATTCGAGAATTTATGAAAAGAAATAAACGATAATAGAAATATCAGCAATATTTTTTGGTAACGAATGTTTTAAATCATCTAATACCTTTAACATAAACATTTGCTATAACAAAACCCCTTAAAAATAAACAAAAATATGAAATAAATATGCGTTGTGATCTTGAACATTTTTAATTATAGATAAATACACAACGAGTAGTCAATGCACGCGACAGGTCTATTCAACAAGGTGGGATAGTGGCTAGACTATTCCATGGGTCGTTATAACCGTCAATGTCGCGGTGAAGATGGGATAACATCGTTGCCTTTAGTACCGTTCATTTAAGGTGCTTTTGTGTACTTACACCTGTCTGGTTGTATTTCAGGATACATAGCCGCATATATGGCTTGCACAGCGTGCATGCAGAGACTCGCGTTCGCCGTCCCTCTCATCCTTGCCACGCCCGTCTCAATAATTCTGTTGTTGATACCACGGTCATGTGACTTTCTCATCTCAACCAGTTAGTATTATATATTAAATCCCGATACATGGTCATGTAACAGGACCATCCTATGCGAGAAATAGACGCCTATTTTGACTCTCTCCCGCTCCTGATGCGAATATTTGGTGCGTTTAAGATATTTAAATAGACATGAATTAAGTGTTTTTCCCATTAAATAACTTGTATGTTTTATAGTGGCTGATGTTTGGTGTAATTTACTACCAGGAAGTAACACTTTCAAACACCGGCGCTTTTGTACATGCTTGCATAACAATTTGTCATAATATCGACTTCCATCTAATTACCATTATAAATGTTTATCAATTATTAAAATTGTCGTCAACTGTATGCCCGCATGCTAAGCAATACTTGACATGTATAGCGTCGTCTGTCATGTGCCAATTTATGAATCAATTCTTGATAATATGAATAAAAGTATGGTTGATTATTTGCCAATTCTTGATAACATCGACCGCTGTGTATAGATCTGCAAAATTATTCATTGTTTACATTGTTTGTTTGCCAATATCAATGACATACGTGAACCTTCATTTTCTCACAGTCTCCTTAACATCAAGAACCGTTAGCCTTCTTGTTTAAGTTTAGTTCATTATAACATTGTAAGAAGTTTGGCCGATTGTGTCTTTCCATGCATAACATTTAAGCTTTGTGCTTGTTTCTTTTCTGTATAGATTCCGTATAACATCGGCAGCCATGTGCGTGCTTGTTTTAATTATAATATTTGTTATCAGCAGCGTTTCGCATGCCTTTTTTATCAATTATGTAGATCAATGAAGCCAGTGTGCCTGTTTTTGGTCATACATTCTATTGTATCTTTTATTTCATCGTCAACAACTTTGTATCTTAACTGAGTAATTAAATCGACATACCCCATGGTGTATGATTCATTTATATCACCTACAACAGCCTGTCTGTTTAAATGCCTGTCTTGTTTTGCATAAAATATATTAAATCTCTCTAACACTGACAGCCGAGTGTCTGATCGTTCATGAACTATTAAAAAATCAGACGTGTGTGATCATGTGCGTTTGAAATCATCCCCTACTGTGTGTCTGCTTGTTTTTCAATGCCGTGTTGCGTCGACAGCCTCATGGTGGCTTATGTGTAATATTTGTAAAACCCCGAAATTTGTGTTTCTGCTTTATTGTCAGTTCGTTTTAAAGCATGGATATCAAGCAAACACACGTCCGCTGTTGTTTGCAAAAATAAAAACCAGTTGTATCATCACGAATAACGGTTTACTTGCCGAGCTTTAAATTAAGTATGCCTATTAAGATATGAAACATGCCTGCTTAATAAATTAGTATGGAGTAAGTGATTAACGATAATTTCTTGTATTATGTATTACATGAGAAAAGTGTTTTTGCAGGGCTGAAATCATATCTATGTGACAGGTTGTAGTGCTCATTCCTCAGTTAGTTCTGTATAGCCAATCTGACTTCAGTTTTCTTTATAAGTACCTTTTGAATAAAGATAATTCGTTTCTGGATTGGACAAAAAAATGAAGTTACTTTATCTGATTCCACTTACACAAAAATAAATGGCTCGTTACAGCCATTATAAAGAAAAGCAATTAACTTACTGCGAGTAACACGTAATTTTTGAAGTTTTTATGTTTTGCTCTTTTCAACAGCCTTTAAAAGATGTAAGTGAAGGAACACACAATTTTGAAGCATAATAAAATGAGTTGTTCTTAAGTTTCACAAATGCGTTTAAAATGTTAAGGATTAATACTGAATTCTTTGACTTTCTCAGGAGACCAAGGATTTGTCTGCAAAGCTGAAGGGACCACTTTTTCGCTGATTATAGCTGCAGCGGTGTGTCTGATAGTTTATCAGTTCACAACTGTGGGCTGGTACCATCTAAAGACGCAGACTATCGTCATGCAGAAGGAACGAAAGGTATCAAGTTATAGTGAATAAGTTACTCACTTTACTCTTGCAGTCCATCGATAGTTTTCCCTTCTACCGTATGTTTCTTTTCAGTACACTTGCAATATGCTAACTTAAGCATTTCAAAAGACTACCGTTATATGTCCAAAATTACTAACTAAGGCGTTCTTTCATTTTCTGTATTTATAAAATGCTCGACATTTTTACAGTTTACCGCAGAAAGTAAGCGCTTATCATGCAAGTCAAACTAGCCAGTTATAGACCCAGTTTATGGATGACGATGTCACAATAACCTTTCTTGTTATGTCTTGTTGAAGACGTTATCAAAAATCCGCCGTGTTGGAAGTTTCTTATTGTGACGATAGCATACATACACACCCACGTGTCTGGATAATGATGTCATTATTTCTTCTACTTAAAGTTTGTTTCGTTTACGATCGATTAACAAACGTTATGTATAACTATTATAGGCGGGACTGATTACTCGACGGATTTTTTTCCCGGTCCATTGCATATGTCTGCACGCAACGGATTAATTCTGAAGATAATCGCGCGCATTATTTACGGTATACCTTAGCTACAGCTAGATATTTTCACGGTATAATTACGGTGCAAAATATGTGTCAATTGTATAATTAAATTCAATGTTTGTAGCTGTTTTGGGTGCCGACGTACAATGCCGTTTTGCTGGAACAATGGTTGGTACTGGTAAGGAGAAGCAACTGCAACAACGAGGATTCACAACAGAGTGACAACCCAAAGGTTATTATGTGCACAACCATGTTTAGGGAGGTAAGCAGTCAAGTGGAGGAACGGTAAAAATTTATTACATAGGTAATATGCAATTACACAATATATTCACGTCCAACTTCATGAACTGAAAATTGGGGTTTACTTATTAAATGTGTCCTTGTTTGCTTAGTTGAAAAGTTTTGTGAAAACTGGCCCCCTAAGTTAAATGAAATGTAGTTTGTAAATGCATGATAGTGTCAGATGAAAGTGAGGCAATTTAAACATTTTTAATTGTATGTTTAACTGGTATTGGCTGAGTATAAAATGCGCACTACTGGGATCTACGCGATGTTTATAATGTTGAAGAGTGACTGAGGGAAACAAGGTGAGTCTCAGAATTTTGATTGTATCTTTACCTATTAAGGCTGAGCATGAAATGAGGCAGCTACTTGAGTCCATACAGAGTATCCGCACAGCGCAGAATAACGGCGGGGTACCATTTGAATTCCATATATTATTTGACGAAGCCGTGCAGGAATCAAGGCCGACTGACTTTGTACTACATCTAATTATACTTATCGAATTAACACTGGGTGAGAAAATATCATAATGAATTATCTTTGAGAGCTTTTTTGTCGTCTGTGATTTTTACAGATTGTTATAATTTTCTCCCATTTGGCCTAAGGAAAAACGTAGAATAAGTCAAGCATCAATTCTAATAGCCAAATATAAATATTTTTTAGTAATCCTCGATTTGTAAGATGAAAAACAAACTCTTTCAATGCTCCCTTTGCAAGCTCAATGTACCGATTTGCAAACAATATGTACCACGTCTCTATTAGGAGCTTTACGTTTAGGTCAGGTGTTCTTTATCTACCTCATGTTTGAGGGCTACAATAGGAAGGTAATATAAACAGTTGGAGTCTCCTAATACCCATACCTGTGGTTAACTATGAGCTAACTATATATTTGAAAGTAGTTTATATAAACAAATGTTTTTCAGTGATATATATGAAAACATCTTTGGTTTATAAACTAAAATACATTGTTTGAAACTTTGAAAAATAACAGTGAACATTATTGAGTTTTTACACTATTTTACTGTGAAATGTCTTCAAGTATCATCGGTCGGAGCTAAACGCTTATGGGACTATACTGAAACATGACCATTGTATCGTACTGAAAAAATGAATAGTTGATAGATGTATGAGTTAATACAAGACTAAAAGCAGCGCGTTTTTTGTGTCGATTTACTTATAATAAACAAAACTACAGATCTGACGCTTGATGCCGCCTGTAAGATTATGACACCGTATGGGATGGCTCTTGTGTGGAAAAAAGAAGATAGAAATGCGGTTGATCTAGCTATACACTTGAAGGACAACACAAAGGTATCACGTGTTTTGGTAATCATTTTCCGATTGTATAAGCATGCTCAGGTTAAGCTTTTGTTGAGTCTGAAAGAGACATATTAAAGTCAAGAAATGCCTTCATATTTTTGTTGAAAGTGTTCATTCCGTTCTTTGTAAAAAGCTACTGATGAGCTTTGGACATCATCAAAACTTTAACACTCGTTTTGCCAAGTACTTTATCTTAAAATATGACAGCACCACATTATTGCGATTAAAGATAACCTACTAAACCCATATGTTTAAAATGGAGGTACACTATCACACATAAAACACGCACGTGAATTGTTTAGGCATAGATGGAGAACATTCTCAGAAAATCCAGTCTTATAAACTGAACGTATCCAATCTCTGTCTTCTCTCCAAAATAATACTCTGAAACCATATTTATTTCAGAAACATGTGTTAGAACAAACATTTGCGGAAATTTATGTGTGATTGTATGACAGCACTGCATGCTGTAAAAAATAAAATGTAACAACAACAACAACCATTACAAAATCTGTTTATAGTTACATTAAACAGTTGAAATGCAGTTGGTATTTGGTTATCAGGGTTTTCATATTACAAAATACTGATGAGAATTACAGATCAACGGAAGCTGTTTATAAAACCTTTAATACTGTATACCAATTTTATGTTATGTAGATTATAATATATTCATGCATATCCATGCCAATATTCGATTAAACCCAACGTATTCAGCGAGTACAAGCCGAAAACTATGCCGATTTTCTTTCTTAATGATCGAGTCGACATATTTGTTCAGACCGGAAGTGACATAGTCGAATACCACTGGCTTGGGTTCATAACAAAAGAATCACTTTCAGCTGTTGTCATTGTAAATTTTGACGTATATATCGACGATTTTCTTTGTACGCCCGCCTGATGGCGTATCTTGATTGTTTTAAGTATTGAATAATGATTTAATCAGAAAATTATAACTGAAACATATTAAACAGATACAATAAGTACCAGAAACCGTTCAAATTTAACACTTCAACAACGTAGTTAACAAAACTAACACATTATGTTGTTTTGAATTGAATAAATGTTACGTACATGTCTCGTCATTTCAATCAGAATGATATAGAATATTTGTTTAATTTCTTATTCTATTATCCGGACCTGGCCATTTTGTTGAAACCCGATGTTGTTTCTGCACACGATTTTGTATTTATGGTGATTTTATCTCACATATGTTCTTTTATATATACATAATTAGTCTTAACAATAAGCCGCGATTTCATATAAATATGACGAAATTGAATTGTACTAAACTCTCCACGAGTGAGGCGATTTTGTATTATAAAGGACATATACCATGTCAAAATTTGTTTATTTTTACATTTTATTTCATATCTTCTTGTAAATACTCTCCTTCTAGTGATATGCCGTATATTCTGTTACAATGATTACTGCAGACAAATAACCTGCTTGTGTTTTACTGTATTTGCCAGATCGAATTGATGACAGTAGATCACTGATAAAATGACTTCAGAAACAAACAGGACCGACCATTTAATGACACTATCTTGATTTATGGCAGCTGTAAGGTGGTAATACACCAAATTCTGCAAACTTGATGCAACGTTCATGTCTTGTTGGCATGGTGATTTGCACCAGTACAGGCACTTTAGTGAACTTCTTATTTTGTCAAGAAACCGCCATATTGAATGATCCTTATAAATGCAATGTTTGCATAGTAAACTGAAAATGGCTTATGTAATTTTGCATTTATTATCATGCGGTCATTAGATGACAGTTAGCATCCATGTATAGTCTACTTTGAAAAGAATTGCAACACAAAATTGCATGATAAATATAACTTTTTAGTAATAATAGCAATGAAACATGTTTTTCTTTTGATCAACTTCAGAAATATATCAAGCAATACACCTTTGTTCATTAAATTATGTAATGATATATCGAAACGACTGACGCTCATACTAACCAGAATGTGTTTATTACACCGAAAACTGTTTCCAATTTAGTTAATGCATATAACAATATTTGTAAAAAATATATTGCACTACCAGTAACCTAAATAGGTAGCCGGACAAACAGCACGCGGATAATCGGCACCCTGTGTTGTTTTTTGTTTTACCTTAATAGCCATTGGCAACTAGAATCAGTATAATTGATAACTCAAATTGTACAACGGCTACTTCATTTACGAAAACATAATGGACTATTATAAAATAAAGATACATTTACAGTACATGAGTAATAATGGTAAATGACACATGTTTGCTACTAATTCATATTAAAGAAAATCAAACACATTAAGAAATCAGTAAAATGACACACTATTCTTGCCTATCATTTATAAATCTAAACAAGCAATTGGAAATCGTCTGAATGTATTTTGTAAGGAAGATTATTTGTGTGCTTCTTAATATGTTATTGTTTTTTTAGCAATGCAATATCAGCAAAAGCAGCATAATAAACAGTAAAGAGCCCTTTTTTCACATTTTACCATATTAAAAGGTGAGCAACACATTATAAATGGAAGTTTTAAAGGCTTGTTATTAAAAATGCATTATGCAAAGCTTTGAATTATCCTGGGCGTAAAGTCCACCACCCTCTCATCGATTATCCGTCGAAAATTCATGGCTAAAATCCGTTTGCGCCTGATACTATCGTCCTTTGGGAAGCCGAATAATCCTTTCTTCCCGTTTTTAAGACGAGCATAGTAACAAAATGCTGCGCACTGCACCATCATATTATCTGTATATCCGCAATGTCACGTAACATTTCGAATCGTAATCAACTGAACGTAGATTGAACATTCACAAAATGCAAGAAACTGCTCAACACAGTCCTGTTTACAGTGACGTTTTTCGAGAAATTTGCGTAAATGTAAAAAACAATTGAGGTCGGTCTGGGTCATGCGCAGTGGTGTTCGACTACGTCATCGGTGAAATAGCGGCGGAAATTGCCGAACGCATTACGTAAATCAACGATCATAAAATCATCGATTTTATCTCTAAATGTCTGTTTTTAACTTTTTTGTTTAAATTTCAATGTTTTATATGGTATTCCTTTATAAATTATTATTTTTAAGTCAGAATTCTTCTGTTGATCTTTAAACCCCATGCAGCATGATTATTTTGAGTTAATCGCAGGTTGCATAGTGATGATTGCTTATGATATTGTGATGGCTATGTAATTTAATGGATTGGTAGGTCTATCAAACTCAACATAAATAATCTTTTTGAATGAAATGAATAATGCAAACATTTAACACAAAATATAAACAAACATAATAGATTACTATGTAGACAGTCATAGATGTGGACAATATGAATAAGCGGTAACCGGGAGTGTTATTTTAGAGAGATTGCTCTGACTTGAAAAAGAGTACCTAGAGAATCATGTGTGCTTCTCGCTGACCGTTTATATTTCACACTTTGTTAAGCTCTTCCGAACCATAATAATATGAACATGTCTCTGCGAAAAGGTTCCGCATGGCATATTTGTGACATGCAGCTGAAGTTCAGCATGCGTCCACACAGTTTGACCAGGAGCTAAACTATATGAAATTTTGTATTATAATAATTATTATGCGACTTAAAAGAAAATAATGCATCTCACAGCGCGGAGTGTATAATAGCTTGTAGTTACAATTTAAGCACATGTCATGTTAACCTTTTAAGCAGAGAGAGAATCGTTTACGGAATTCACCGCTCGGCAATGGATAGTTATTACGTATCTCATTTCCTATAAAATTATTACAACAAACGTGTACGATTGTCTGTGTTTAAACATGAAATGTATTATAAATATAATAACATCACCTTCAAACTACACATCGACATAATTAAGCCTTCATGAAAAATACACTCTTTAAATAAATGCAGGTGAAGAACGGGAAGCGCTGGAGTCAGGTCATGTACATGGAATATGTCCTATACATGGTTGATGAAGGTTGGTAGTATTTTATGTAATGAAATTAATAAATGTTTGGGGTGGTTATCAGTTTTTAATGAAGACGTTCCGAACGTTAAGAAAACGTTTAACTACAATTGCGCATGCCAAACTATGTTTTACTTTATTTGTTTGAAATAACATTCAATACTTTATCTGCAGATACCAAATTTGCGGTGAAATGACTTGGTTTACTTTTTATCTTTTGTCAAAGACTACTTTTCAGCGACGTTGTTTTACTTCCTTAAAAAAATCTTAAACAGGTGTTTATAACAGTCCTCCTTAACAAACACATATGGGTATTTGTGAAAGAAAGTAATTTAGGCATGTATAATGTTATAAACGTATGGGACTTAGTATGCGCTTGTCATGTGGTGAGTATATATCTAAGTATCTAAAACATCGCCGATAGCTTCCCTTGACGAAACGTACATCCTCACAACGGACGCTGACGTCAGCTTCACTTCGAACTCTGTAGAAAATTTACTCGATCTGATGACACGTGACCATTCAGTGGGCGCTGTTTGTGCCAGGACACATCCTTTGGGCAAAGGCCTACTCGTCTGGTACCAGACTTTTGAGTACGCTATTGGGCATTGGTTTCAAAAGGTTATTCATTTATATTATTTGTACTTATTTGGCTGTAATACTACAAACTACAAAAAAATAAGAATTAAAACCGGTCATATGGTTCTAAAATATGAGCATTTAATCAATGCCACTTGTTGGTTTTAATTTATCATTGTGACGACTTTCGTAACGTTTTTTACCAATTTTGTGTAATTCATGTTTTATATGTATATTAAGATTGTTGTTTTGGTTGAAGAAAGTCGACTTCAAACATTTGCCTAATGTTGTTTTTTGTTTTATTTGGTGAACGGTTTTACACAAAGAGTTAACATAATTTTATATCACAGTTTAGGAAGATGAACTTGACCATTTGTTGTGATTTCCTTAACATTTTTTTAATTTTGTTCCGCTTTTTTCAGGCGGCAGAGCAGGTAACCGGGTCAGTTTTGTGCTCTCCGGGATGCTTCAGTGTTTATCGTTGCATTGCAATCCGAGAAATTCTACCAGAGTATGCCACCCACGTTACACAAGCTAGTGACTTTCTCACCAAGGATATGGGCGAGGACAGGTGGCTATGTACACTGATGGTGAGTTATGTCTGTGAGCCTTTTACATTGTGATAATTTTACTGCTTCTTGTTTGTGTGAAACACCATCCAAGCCTTATCGTTTGTGAATAACATATAAGCAATAACTTAACCAATCAAATGTAACGCTCGAAGATGTTATTCTATGCAACGTCAATAACAATTTAAAAAAAATGCTCACAAAACTAAGAAAGAAATGCAAAATGAAAAATTCAGAAATAGTTTTGAGGCAAAACAGTGATTATATAATAAACTATATCATTTAATATGTGTATGTTATTTTGAATATAAAAGAAGTGTAAGAACATAAAATAATTATTCATTGATTTCTAACCTTCGATGAGCATCGTATCGATCTTCTTTGTTATGCCATTTTGTTTCTATTTTCGACTTGCGTTATAATAGCACATAACAACATCTATAGTGTACACTATTCATCCGTTTTTTCAAACAGTGAAGGTAGAGCAACTGACGTATAGTATCGTGGCTAACGGCTCAATGTAATTGCTATTCGATTCGACCATGACTTGCAGTAAGCCTGCAATCTGAAACGAAAAACAAACTGTGTCAAAGAATGAAGATCTATATAAAATATACCTTAAGACACAATTATATACGCGATGTCAATATGGCAAATTGTTTCTGCTTTTAATTTAAATAAAACTAAAATTTGAAGGAGCTGATAAAGTAATTTTGACCGACACTTAGTGTGAGATCAAATTGTATTCAGGTTCTTAAAACTCATATTGACCAAACAAAACAATGTATACTTCTTAAATTGTACCGCAACGATTGATTTCTATCAACTTTAGTTTAGCATCTGCCTATGTCTTTTGGACGTTAATTTTCTTTCATTTAAATTGTTTATGGTTATAACTACATTACGACACCATGGCTTATCGAATATTTACCAATACAATAAGAACATTTGAGTAGGATATGCGAACATACGTTCTAATTAAGTCGTTGTTTTATAAGGAAACGGTTTTAATGATGATATCATTTCCGATATTAATGACGTCAGCACTATAATGTTTTAAAGCTCATTTGAGAAAAGTGAGGAACATAAATACAACCATGCAACCTTTATCAGGTGAAGAGCGGTTGGAAAATCGAGTATTGTGCTACGGCTGAGAACAGCACATATTGTCCCGATGACTTTGACGAATTCTTCAAACAGCGACGGAGATGGATCGCCTCTACTCTCGCCAATATGAAGATTTTCATCTTGGATTGGAGAACAGGTAAGAACATCATATATACACACGTATCAATTCAAAATGAGAAGAATATGGGGCGCATTTAATCATGCAACATGACACTTGATGGCCAGTAAGTGAAGCACAGCTACAACTGCCGCTGACATTCAGTCTGGAATTGAAATAGGGAAGGGGGTTACTATCATGCCCTCTCTAAGATATGAGGCGTACTTATAAGTTAGTGGAATACACATAGCAATAACCATTGATATATAAACATTGATATACACAGGGGAGATTGATAATATCAACTCTCGCCAATATGGTTCTTGCATATTAGTGATTGTAGCTTATAAAATGTGTCACAATACACACTATAGTTCTTTTACCACATAAACGTTATGGCCACACAATAAAGACCCATATTATGTGTTACATTATAATACCAGAACATCATTAAAGTATACTTGACATTTGTTGTAAGTTTGCGACGTAATGATATACTCGTTCACCATTATTATATAAGGTAAGCGGTCTTTCTTAATCGCCAACAATGGTATGATATATAATTCAATAAATGACTCGAGAGACGATTAATTATCCAAATTGAATGCACACAGCGATTTTGTGTATACTACTTAGACACGGTAATATTGTTAAGTTAGTATTTAAAAAGTTTTATTATTGCAGTTTCCAAGGCGAACCATCACATCTCTTTCGCTTTCCTCTTGTACCAGATTCTCCTGTTTGTATCAACGCTGATTGGACCAAGTTCAGTAATTTTGGTGGTCTCCGGTGGGTTATTAACCAAAGAACCGATGTTGAATGTATTTTTATTTATTCTTACGGCAAATGCAAACAAATGCCAATGAAGGTATTGTTATAAATTCCATGTTCATTAAGATTTATTATCACCAGACACTTTTCATAATTTGAAACATTACATTTACGGCGATAAACAGTATAGCAATTGTTAGCGTATCTATGACAATTACGATACTAACGTTATTGGTATTGTCTCCTCCAAATCACATACTAATTCCCACATTTATTGTATTAGTGCAAGGACACTAGTTAAGTATATAAGTTTACTTCTTTTTTTCACGTCTTATTAATATCTAGTTGTGTCTGCAATATTTGCGATTGCAATTGAAAGTCGTTTAACTCCGTTATTAAGCCTGTACAGACATCAAAACACTACAACAGCTGTTTCCTTTAGAGGGGAAATAAAATCATATACACATCGTCACATGAAGATATTGTGTGATGGCCTGCTGGAAAAGGCGTATAATTATTTATTTAATTACTGCTGTCAATAGCAGGGTTAACATTCTTGATTTTAAAATAACCCACCTAGCATGAACACATGTACATTGTGTTGACGCTCGGTAATGCATTCATCCATTATTGGTTGTAAGCATGAGTATGTACCTTTGGAGTATGCAAATACAACAGTTTCACAATTATATTAATGTATGCAGGATAGCAAATGTTCAATTATCCACTACTCAAATCGATAATTATAAACTAAAGCGTAATGTTTTAGGAGGATTAAAGTACGCGTGGGACGTGAGCAATCAGATTAGCGTCAGCATCCAGTGTATAGTGTGTATTGGATATATCTTCACGTGTCTCCTGACCTCCTCAAAGAAACAGCTATTGGTACGTTACACATCTGTGGCATAATACCTATACGTCGTCATTCATCAGGATGTAGCGAGTTTTGGATGCACACTTACATGTCTGTTAAATTCCTCCAAAACATAGGTAGCGGTACAGAACTCAACTATGGCGTAATAATCATACGAAGTCATCCTTCATGTTATATTTTTATTGGATTACAAAATGATGTCTGTTTCGATCTTCCACGCTCAACAAAGGGTGGGACGCATGTAACACGAACACGCTGTATACAAATCGAAATTGAACAAAAGAACTCGCAATACCGAGTTGAAAGGCATGTAACATAGTCATAAAGTATCTGAAGCCAACATTCAAGATTTTGCGCACATGATATCGGAAGGTCCGTCATTCTTTATTTCTAGAATTTGCAATTTTGCCCTAGTAGTTGGTGCGACTATATTTCCTATCACAAAAATCAGTCAACAGAAGACCGAATAATTTAATATGTATTTACTATTTTTACTGCAGGCTTCCAAACTGGCGGTTATTCTGTACGCTATAATCATGATTTTCGTCGTTATTGGCATTGTACGGCACATAATCGCGGACTTCCGGCAGCACATATCATCGAATAAGGATGTTAACGCCACGACAACATCGAGACCTTCAAGTAAGCATGTAGTTATCAGCTAAAAATAAACTAGCGAATCTTGTCGTGTTCATAATCCGCTCAGAGCTTCACTGTCTGGTTAAACGTTAGTATGTATCTCGATCAGTCTGCGCTGATACACATGAAAGTAAGTAGTTATACGTTTCACTTATGCAGTAGGAGCCAGTTTCACAAGAATTGGCTCTAATGATATCTATGTCAATAATATATCCTGTATTAGCAAGTCGTGAAACAGATTAGGAGATTTTATCGTTCATTACTGACTTTTTAATTCTTACTGTCGTTGTTTCTTTGTTAAAACATATATGAGATAAGAAATAAAAAAAACGATTTCATTCCAGTATACATCTCTTTGCAGATATAAGTCCAGAGTTTCGATTCTCTACTACCACAGTCTATATTGGCTACATGGTAGGATTGTTTGTGGTGACCGGATTGCTACATTTCAAGGAATGTATCTATCTCTTGCACGGTCTACTGTACCTTCTTTTTGTGCCATCTGGATATCTTATACTAGTGCTATACAGCATATGCAACATCACAGATATAACCTGGGGTAAGTATAATACGTGATCTGATAGATACTCTTATTCTGAAGTTTGATAATTGCTAATATCCCTTTTTGCATTTATTAAGGAGTATATACATAAGCGAATTCATGTTACCTGATACAAGGTCTGTCATTTCCTAAAGTTATCTTGAAGTTCATGAAATTACCTTAAATATAAACTAGGCCCCTATTATAAAAACTTCGCAACTTATGAATGCGTACATTTATGAAATTAAATTTTGAAATTTTTATATATAAAAATTATACTCTTAAATGGACCTTTTCTCGTTTTGGTAAGTTGACAAAACTGAAAAAAGTTGTTTCAGATTCGCACATTTTCGTTTTAGTTATGCTATTTGTGAGGAAACAGTTATACTGAACATTTATCATGCTCTAAAATAGCCATTATATGCATCTTTTGAAAATTTATAAACCTGAAAATTATAAAGCGTTTCAACGTGAAACGATTGAATACTTTAGAGAGTTCCGTTGTCGTTTTATTTTGTGAAGCTACGAGGATTGCTTATATAAAGTATAAAATATATCGATCATTGTATGAGGAAGGATTGCCGGGTGGTCTAAGTGGTAAACGAATTACTCCAGGACTTTAGGGATCAGTGTTTCGTGCCCTACTGAGGATTACTTTTTTATATTTTATTCTGGATTTTTTTCTGGAGCTTTTTACATCCAATGTTTACATTTATTAATATAACGCATTAAATGGCAAACTTCAAAACATACCAAAATTGGTGAAAAGACCCCTTTAATATATACGTACGTCTTACTTTCGCACGCTGTCCTATCAATGAATCGTGAAGAAATGCTTTTTTGTAAAAATGACCGTTGAACGATTGTTTCATTCACAGTTTAAAAACTCGTTTTATGATAAATTTTTTTACATTCAATGATTTTTTTAATTTATATTGTGCTTATGAGGGATATAAAGCAGTTATACGTATTATACAATCATAAAAAACTTGAAAAACAATAGTTTACACAACAACACAAACTTTCAATCTGAAACATCTTAGAATGGAATTTTCGAAAATGTTATGTATGATTTGTTCAAAGCACAAAGGCTAAGGCTTTAGCCATTACACCGAATTTTATCATCTTGGATTTGAATCCCAGGTGAACACAGATATAGGTGTATTATATTTGTACCATTTATTGGATAGAAAAAAATGAATAAAATGATCAAGAAGATCATCAGAGCATAATTATCAGCACCACCATCTTCATTATCATATTAAGAGAATCTTTATAATCATATTATAACAATCGTATCCCCATCGCCATCATCATTGTTATCGGGTTATTTCTGTCATTACCACTGATGATGGTGATGATGATAATTATGCTGCTGATGATGCTGCTGCTGCTGTTGTTGTTGATGATGATGATGATGATGATGATGATGATGATGATGATGATGATGATGATGATGATGATGATGATGATGATGATGATGATGATGATGATGATGATGATAATGATGATGATGATGATGATGATGATGATGATGATAATGATGATGATGATGATGATGATGATGATGATGATGATGATGATGATGATGATGATGATGATGATGATGATGATGATGATGACACACAGCCTGACAAACATACAGACACACTGACAGATACACAGGCTGACACACAGACACATGTACAAACTTAATTCAGCGTAAGGAAGCGAGCCATGTTTTCTGTGTTTTGGTTTTCTGCGGGTGTCTGCTAATGTAATACTCTTGTACTCTCTGGTTAGAGTACTGAAGTATACATCTCTTGTAAAGCAAGTTTAATACAATGCTATGGTTGATGTTCATAACGCGAGAAGCCTCTAACAACTCTTCGGCATTTGAATTGCTTAATGAGAAAGAAAGATTTTCTGATTTTTTTCATCTATCTAAAAATTAGCTGAGAGAGCACGGTGTTAATTTGTGTAAAGCACTATATGGTTCGTTCTGTCCGGTGGTGTCAATCTTAAGGCGGCTATGTAGAGACGGTTTATTTTCATTCTACTCACATTAAAGCCACCATAAGCGGAGTAGACTCTTCAATTTGCAGAACATTACATGATTTTACGGAATGTCCTCAGAAAAAAAAGATGACTTAAGTAGTGTAAGTTGCAAATGTATGTGCAAACCCAACGGGATCATATGTCGGGCGAAACTTCCTTTTAAGGTACCCGTGAAGAGAGACAAAAGTCCAATATATCTTCCAAACTGGCTTGGCGCATACAGTGTGAACAACTCTTCAGGTACCTTTTCATGTGAGTATCTGAAGTAATTTTGCATTATTTTATATTGATCAACAGCGGAGATTAATGTTTAACATCGACAACAACATAAAGTGGCGCCAACTGCAATTTAAATTTACTCGTTGTGTATAGGTAAGTATCATCAATAATGTCATATTTACACATTTATGATTCATTACTAATTTGACCTCGTAGATAAAGGCGAGTCTGAATTAAATAATTACGCACTTGAACCGTGTCGGTTATTTCTTGAAAGAGCTCGTTGCGGCGTGAACTAATCTTCATTTGAACCGCCCTATCCGTAAAGGGAATAATCCTCCAGGGACTTGGAGGATATAGATGATCTGAAGCTACGCTGTCCCATATACCATGTTGGCCCTATTTTCACAGATGTTAAGGCGATGCTGAGGTGATGCCTACCACAAACACATATAGCTTTAGTGATACTTTTGAATTGGTCCACTTTTTGTGTTTTAAATGTCAGACTATGGGTTTAAGGCTAATATATTACGTACAGCAAATAAGTTAAACGTTAAGACAAACAATAGACCTATTCATGGTTTTAATTATTCGATAAAAATAAAATGTGTTTTAAAAATGGTTTTCATGTTAACAAGTTACATGCAGTATTGTACGCAAATAGAGTGACCGGATACACACTGCTGAGCTGATTTTCTCCATCTAACTGGTAAATAGTCTTGTGGAAATGAAATGTATTTAATGTCTTAAGATATTCTTTTAAGAGTTAAAGGCTCACATATAACGTGTAGCAGGGAGTGCAAAATGTGCGACGAGCGAAACACTTAAGTAACTGAAAACTATTGAGCCGGCCGACTCAATGGACATGTTCATGTTTTTGTTGTTGAGACTGTTGTTTGTTTTAGACGCTTCTTCAAAGGACAATCGAACTATAGGATTCAAGCTTATGATCCATTTGATGCTGTGATGAACAATGCCGGAGTATTTGACGAAGACTTTGCTAGGTAGGACGCGCTTTCATATGTTAAACTTGTTGACTAATCCGGACTGTATTTCATCTAGTATGTATGTCTGAGAGGGTTTAGTAAGTAATTAAATTCAAGCTATCACACACAGTATCCATGTTTTGTTAATTTATTTTATGAGCATTGGTCAGCTTATTGTTTCCATTCGACTCCAAAAGTCGCGGCTCAGAATTGACATCGAATTAGTGTTTTTGACGATATATGTTGAGGGACGATTAACAAAAACTTATTACTATAGAAAAATTATAATTTTAAAATTATAATGCTAGTTGGTTGTCGTTTTCAGGAGTAATATGTATATACTCCCCGGGAGCATAAGTGGAACAGGAAATGTTGATGGTAAAGATTTATCTTATTGTAATAGTTCTCTTAACACCTGAAACTCAAACAAGATTTATTTTGTCATCATTGAGACTGCGGTGTGTTGCCGTAAGCGTTCGTGTTAAAGTTTTATAGCAATCATGTCTTCTTGAAACTTTGAATAATAAACTTATCATATATGTTCCACTGACTTATACTGAATAATACCCATAACATTTTTTGTATTTCTAAAGAAGTTGGAGTCATTTACGACCTAGGTTAAAATATTTGACAAGCTTTGTTTCCGAAAACAACTTAAAGATATTCCATGAAACACCATTTATGTTTTAACATCAAATATGTACCTCTTTATAAAAATATCTCATATATATGCCTTGAAATTTCCAAAAATATGTCATTTTTAGTTTGTTTCAACACATTTTAAAAAACTATTATTAAGAAAGTTATTTCAACCTTTTGAACGTTTTTATTCCCTCTTTTGATCTTACCAATGACATTTTGTTGTTTGTTTGTACAAATAAATGTTTTCGTCAACGTCAAATATGGTATTCAATTATTTGTGTCTGGTTATGGCCTTTGTGTATCTATAATAACATTGTAGTACATGTACTTATACGTGTTTTTGTGAATACATTAAACAGTTTAGTGAGTTAATGCAGTAACCATTGATCAACTTGACCATACCGGATATTGTAGCTCTCAGATTTAACTATGCGCCCATGAAGGTTAAATAAAATGTTTCATATTCAAGACTCAACATGTTTTAGATGAACTGAGACTTGCGAATGTTCGAACGCAATTAACACCCTCAAAACTACGCGAATTGCAAGAAGTCAACCGAGATGAATACTATTTTTGGGACACACTCAAAGAGCGGTGTCTTTCGCCACAGTCCACTTCCGATAGACAGAACGATGGAATGAAAGGTATCAATAAATCAGCACTTAGATAAGAGGCAACGATATACGCAAATGCACCCATTTTGGGTTTATGTCAAATTGCATAGAATTTCCGCTGACTACGATGTTTACGGCATAAAACAACTATTCGAACGCTGTGGCTTTGTGTATGAATGCTATTCGTTGCCAAAAATCCAGTCATGCTAATCTGTGTTAAACATATTGTTTCCGGGTGAAATACATATATATTTCTTCGTTTGTAATCTTTAAAGGTGTATTTTGAAAACGAGGTTTATTGATGTACCAATGTACACTCGTATTTATATAAAATAAGACGCAAGCAATTAAACTATTAAATAAATATTAGTTCTACCAGAGAGACAATTCCGAGTGTTCATCCTGACGTTCATGATATACGATATTCATGTATACGCCTACAATAGAACGCTGTCGAAACTACCTTTACACGCGCATCTTTTCACTTTCCGATCAGCATGATTCGAGTATGTAAAGTCTCGCTTCACCACTTTTGAAATAATAAATTAATAGGCTTCGCCCATTTCTCCACCCATTTCACCATCGTAAAGAAACGTGAGCATTCGCTATTCTTCGGTATTTTGTTCGTAACGTATGAAACACACCATTGTTAAAAAAATAAATCACAACTAAATCACGCAATCACTAATGGAGGCGTGGTCTGCCATTAAGGTAGCGCACCAGTTATGATTTCCGCGATTTTTTTTACAAAGATCGAAGAGCCTTTTAACTAGTTTTCTTATGAATATCTAATATCTCTTAAGACGGATCTAATATGAAGTTGTCCGTTGCCGAGTGGTTACGGTAATGGACTAGAAATCTTTTGGGATCTTCCCGCGCAGGTTCGAATCCTGCTGACAACGCATACTTTGTGCGATGCGTTATATTTCTTTTGTAATGTAATTTGATTTAATATAGAATATAGACTATGTTTATTGTTAAACATGTTGCAAGTTTTATGCACATTCTTCATCTTTTTTAATAAAAACATCGTTATGGCTAAAATGGGTGATTTACTGCTGAAAATACGAATCATGCATGTTGCATTTTTATTTTTATTTCAAAAAGTAAACGGTATATCTGTCTATTTCTTGGCATGTTTGCTGTATGTAGTGTATCTATAAAAAGTAAGTTGAACATATTACTTAAATGATACTATTTTGAATTTTATTACACTTTGTTTTAACAAACCAAATTTCTACTTGGCTGAAACCACTTACATGTCACTTGCCTATCGGCCTCGGGCAACAGTTTCAAAGTCACCCCTGATACCTTGGGGCAACAGTTTTGACTGTTCTATGCGAATCCATGAGATAACTTTATAGTGTTGTTAAAAAAGGTTGAAAAAATGACAAAAAATAAAATAAAAAAAGTTATTAAATTAAAAAAAAAAATACATAGAGGATATTTGTTCATGTCAGTGTAAGATCGTTTGCTATTTCACGAGTGATCATAGAACATACATGTTTACGAGTGTCGCAGCCAGGAATGAAAATATTATTTTTCTATGATCACAAGTGAAATAATAAACGATCTTACACTGACATGAACACATTTTCTGCTTCTTTTACGCCCCATTTTCAAGAAAATTATTAACATATGTTTCCCTTTCGCTGAAAAGTTACCTTTTTTTCCCGTGTCGTGCTTCAATACATTTCAAAACACAATATGACGTCATTAGTGTGACGAAATGACGTCATTATACCAGCAAAATTATCCAGATAAACTCTTTTACAATGTAAATAAACGGTGAAAAAGCATAAAAAAATTGTTGGATTTGTTGGAGTTTTGTGAAAAATAATAAAAAAATAACAAAGTTAAAATCAATATACGTTTTTATTAAGTACCCTTTTAATAATTCTATTAACGTGCAAAAAGAGTCGCTCGCTCGCTCGTTCGCTCCATCGAAATAAAAAAAATTAGATAGTGAAATCTATATGAACTTGACTATATACACGATGATAGGGCGAATACCACAACTTTTCCGCTCACCGTCGAAATTGTATACTTCTGACAAGCGCACCGTATCGTTCTGTCAAAAACATGGCCTCAACCTTTTTGGCGAGTACAGAAATGAAAGGAAAAAACAAGATAGAAGGTAAGTTGATAATAAAAAGATATTCCATCGAACGAAGTATACACTTTACATATAATTGCCGTTTACCGCATCAAAATTGAGTCGCTTTTAACTTCAAAACTTTGAAAACAATTTGAGCATGTCTTGAAAGAAGTGACTTTCATGACGCGAAAAATCGTATTTTTTTGCAGATTTTAAACATTTTAAATGAAAGATTTTTTTGTTAAACGGTATTTTATGGTAGAAGAATCAATTTACAACACATTATGGCATGCTTTATTGAATATAACTGTGATTTTTACATTTACACGTGTTAGCAAGTATGCACCGCTCAACACTGACATTATAGAAATATGGACACCGCTCAACAATGTCCGTAAAGGCACCGCATCTTTATGATTTTTTGGCACCGCTTTATTCTGATATTTTTTCTTTCAGATGGAAAAGACGTTCCAATGTATGTTTAAACAAACCAAAAAACAAGAAACGGAGCCTTTTTCCTCTCGGTGCTGAATATGATACCAGCGCATCTCCAGGCGACCGTCAACCGGCATGTACCAGCTCGACGTATGTCACAGAGACACCAACTGATCAGTGCCGCCCAGCCTTCCATGACAATATTGTTAATGCTCCACACAAACGGAAAACAAAGAAAGCAAGATCATCATAAAAGAAATTATTTGAAAATAGCAGTTAAGAAAACATGACTGAAAAAGTGACACATATATTACCAGGTTTCTTTCAAAAATTACACTCGGCAAATTTATGCTATGACTTTTGTAACTTTATCAATTTGGTATGTAACAACAAATTTCCGCTGACAAATATTGCTCTGCTATTGTTTCTGGATGCTGTCAGGTGGTACGGTCTACCGATAACCTCAATGATGACATACAAAGAAGACACCATGAAATTCTGGAGAGTTGTGCATAGATTATTTCACGGAAAAGTGTTAAGATTCATGTTTGGGGTCATAATTGTTAACAAATATAAAGCACAATATTTATTAAAACAATGTCAAATAATGGCTTCATACTGAATCACGATGGTAAACAAGTGTACAAACCGTTTCAAAGCAATATTACAGTGTACTTTGAACATATTTGGGTTTCAATTTATTTATTTTAATACTTGACGGAAATAACTATATATGATTCGAACCCTTTACATCTCGTAAAAACGGACCGCGCTGTAGTGTCTTATCTATGGAGACGTGCACTCACACGCTTCTATAGACAGTCTCAAAAAATTTATTTTTTATAATTGTAACCCCTTTTTTCTGATTTAAGTAGTCGAGAGCATATTTGGTATATACCGTTGGTTTTGGCCCAAAACACCAAAGTCATATTTCAGTAAATGTAACCAATGCAACATCACAATGCACACTCTATAGATAACTTAATTTATTATTTCTTTCGGTTAGTTTTACACCAACATTTGCCTATACCTTTCTATAATCGTAGCTTGACATCTTTTCATTTACGGATTATGAATCTGTAATCAATAAATAATAATTATCAATTATGATTGTATTATACCACAACAATAAAGATAAATTGAAACATGAGACTTAAACATGTGCCCTCCACGTAATGGAAAGCAAGACAATCGATCCCGGCAAACCTTTTTTTTGTGCAATCATGTAATCATTTTCATGATAAAATTTGGGACATGTAACTTTGATAAATGGAAGATTATCGTTAATAAAATAAGCTCACGATGGCTTGTTATAGCTTATCATTTAAAACCACGTGCAGAAGTTAGCGGTGCCACGAATTTCAGTTACATGGAATATATATACGGTGCTTATAATCAGTGTTGCGCGGTGCATCGATTTCTATGTAAGTGATGCATGTTTTCACCAAAATTAGGCCTTTAACAGATATTGAAACAACCAGCTTCGTATGGCATGTTCTTTTTATATATACAATGATTTAAGTCTGTCACATCAGGTCTGACACATCGAAAATAATCGGATTATTACATTTTTCTCACAAGTACGAATGGTGTCGAGCGCGACACGACTTTTTGTAAACACTTGTTCAAAGTCATGCTAAATATAAAACGACTAGTAAACTTTTAAATAGACGACATATTGGTTCAGAAATTCGGTGGAGTGCTTCGCAAGTGGCAATCATTTTTCAGTGTCTTATAATAAAACATTTTGTCACCTACTTACCGGATTTGTCTTTGTCCGCAATGTTACTTTTCGTCAAAAGGATACGGTGCACTTGTCAGAAGTATAAAATTTCGACGGTGAGCGGAAAAGTTATGGTATTCGCCCTATCATCGTGATATATGTCCGATATCTTGACCCGTTAAAGCCTGATTTAGTTTAGTTCGATAAGAATGCAGTACACTTTTAACAGAAGCTCAAAATCCAGTATACCTTAAATTCAAGTGAAATAAACAAAAACACAGTCCAATCGATGTGATTGTGTCTCCCTGAAACCGAATCCAGTGCTACTTTTGCGATATCTTGACCCCTTAAAGAATTATACTGCACGGGGCTATCAACACGTGCTTATAAATTATGCACCCAACACGCTCATTATAATGCTGTTACTTAATAGTAAATAATGCATTTTAAATAGATGCATATCAGTGCACGCCGAATAATATAAACATATCAAAATACTGCACGTGGCTATCAGCACGTGCTTATACTGCACGTATACTTAACTTACTCACTCACTCATTCATTCAGTCAGTCAGTTACTCACTCACTCATTTAGTCAGTCACTCACTCCTTCACTCACTCACTCACTCACAGTCAGTCACTTAATCACAAAGTCGCTCACTTAGTCAATCAGTCATTAAGTGTCGCGGATCAACATCAGCAAAGCTTAAAATGTAATTAATTATTCACTAAGCCCATTTTAACTGATTCATATCAGTCAATGCCTGCTAATTTTGCAAACCCTTGTAACAAACGACCTGCTAGTGTATGTATTAAGTAAACAATTCACTCGATTACATCAATTTTATTATCAAAAGAGTGAATAAGAGTTTATTATTGAGTCGCGTTCTCAGAAAACTGGGCATAATGTGTGTGCGTAACGTTTCGTCCCAGATTAGCCTGTGAAGTCTACACAAGCTTATCAGGCAGGGACAATGCAATGTTGGGTCTTATAATAAACACCGTACTTTCGATTTAAAACTTTTATTCAAGAAACGGGAGATAACAACAAAAGTGGCCGAGCATGCATATGTATAGCGATTTTTATCTGATAAATAAACATATACCTGGTTTTTGTTAAATAAGTGTGCGACCACTATAGTTATTGCCGTGCATCATCAATACTTCAGGGTTACCTACCTTACTTAAATGTCATGAATGTTGGCTCTTTCTCTTTATCCTCGGCTATTTCTGTAAAAAATGCCATTTATGGAAGTTGCAAAATCGTCTACTAATGTTAATCGTGTATGTTTGTAAAAGTCAAGTGTGAAGTTGTCAACTTGAGAGTCATAGCTGATGCAGTTTTATTTCACCAACGGTAAGGTGTACTGTGTAAAGCGTGCCGTGTACGTACAATTGATACATGTGGCGAATTTAGTTTTGAAAGTTACAAACGCGAATTGCAGTTTAACTAATTTGAAAGATCAACTTCAAAATTAAAAGTGGAAATTGAACTTGTAAATTTGAGATAATCAAAAGACCGATTACAAGCAACATTTCTTATTTAAACAATTCTATTTAGTGCGATCTAAGTATAAATTGTCATATTGAAAAGGCTGGATTTTTGGCAACGAATAGCCTCCATATTTGTGTGCGTATTTATGCTGTTTAGTAAGCCAGATTTATCCATGAGCGACAGCAGTGGGTTATAATGACTGCTTAAACGTCACTTTGATCTCGAACGCGTTCGTGTTTTCACTGGGACGGTCTACAACATGGCGATCGATAAGGTTATAATGCGTGCATGTCAGTACGAATACTTTATATTCATTACCAAATCATTCTTTCAAATTTCAGCTAAGCTAAAATGCTTGAGAAACAAATGGTTAGTGGTGTTCATGGTGTCAAACGCAATCTGGCTTGTCTTGATCGCCACCCTTGCAAACAAGAGTCATATGCTACTTGTCTATGGAAGCGACCCTCTTGGTACGTAGTGTTGCCCCTCCACGTGTTCTATAATGCTATGAACGAAATATCAGAGCGAACTAACTACATTTGATGAAGACCTCTTATTGTCTTAATTTCTAATTATTCATCAATTGTCCAATCTCGGATCTGGTAAACGGTACGTTAATACATCTACAAATGTAATTAAGACAGTATAATCTAAAGAGAGGCTGAGACAATGTGTATTAAATTTGAATTTAAATCACATATTTTGTAATTAGTTTATCTTCACACGCAATACACAAAGATATTTTCCGTAATATACAGGCTGATCTAGAGATACGGTATCGGTATATGCTATTTACGATCCACATAAGTGACATAGATTTTCCTTTTTATTTCGGTTAATAAGACGACGTTGATGTTGTTTGCAGGTCTCGTTGTGCTTGTGTTGTTCAGCGCTGTAGTGGCCATTCAGTTTTTGGCAATGCTGGTTCATCGATTGATCACTTTTACCCACTTTCTCGCCAGGGCACCGTACTCATTTAAGAATGGGTAAGCGTCGACTGATTTTTGTAATTGAAACCGTTGAATTGTTAACAGACGTTGTTGTCTCGGGTACTATAATAAGATAAATCAATGCCTTGAGTTGGTATACGGTGAAAAGTAATCCATGATAGGATGTCCAATTATGCAATTTAAACGTCTTGTGCTCCAAAACGTCGGTAAATATGTCAATGAATCGGAGGAATTGAGCTTACATGTAAAGTTGTTTAAGCAAATTCTAACTTTATTTTTTTGAATATTTGTTAACAGGATAAAAGGACAATAATTAGTATTATATTATTATTTAATTCGAAACGTCATAACGCTTTGATGTCATAATGTTAATTTATGTGTAGAGAGGTACAAACACGATGTATATGCATTATGTTTGTTTGTTTTTTAGCACATATAAAAGTTACATGAACGTTGTTATTTCAACTTAAATCTCTTATGATCTTAAATAGTTGATATTCTTACATGGCGGTCCAAAACATGCATACGTGTAGCTATGATGCATAGTATGGGTTGTAACAGGATATAAAGAAAGTAGTTTTGATCTTGAACAATGTGCCTCACATCAACAATATTTTTATTTTTATTTTTTGTTTTAGTACTGTTTTTTTTTTCTGAAAAATCCATAAAGACTGGTTCTTTAATAGTGTATGGTAATGATAACTTGCTCGGCCACAACAGATCTGTTGTCACATGTTTTGCTTAAGCTATCTTTTTGATGACGTGTACATTTATAACGATGACCGTCCTTTATCTGGATAAATCAAGAAGTTTGGCTGAATGAAGCATATTTTTAATATGAATATCAATAACAGAAAGTAATCACTTCACATGTGTTTGTGCCTTCGCATTGAATTAGAACAGAAATATGCGATTCCGTCAGCTTTGTACATTTCATTCACTTGATTCACAATACTTAAATTTGCTAAGTTGTTTTCGTAGTTTATTTTCTTTTCAGGTAAGCAAATGATCAGCATGGTTGGACAGTTTAGACAAAGAAGAACGAGATACCAATCGTGTAGGTGGTCTTAGCAAACTTCGCTTGTTTGTTATCTGTAATCATCATAGCATGAATTAAATATGTGTGTCACGTTTTCTTGCCGGAATTGTGTAAACCTTAATGTGTTTGTTCTCATTGTTTTGACAAACGATTTTACCATTTATGATGACAACGCGGATAGAGTCAACGAGGTTGTATTTTGAATGATCTATATAGATTACCTGCGCTTTCTATCTGTCTGTGTATCACCCCCTGTACGTCGATAATCCAACCTGAGTAGGATAATTTAATCTGAAGAAACAAATGGAAACATAAATAAAGACCCCAGTCATTTATATCTAAGAACACGTTTTTTTGAAAGATAAGTTGTGACATAATAAACGTTTCTTTTTTATAAAATGTTATTTGCGTCAAAATAAAATGAATATGTTTGAAAATCTGGAAAAAGTAAATGAAATTGTCGAAAGTTTTAGGCCAAAAAGAATTATAAGTGAATGTTTTTAATGTTTTAATGCTTGGACTTATGTATTAATCTTTCACCTATGTATGCAAAAAGTTTGAATGGCGTAAATGCTCGAAAACGCAATATATTCGTATTTGTTTGGGACAAGAATATACATATTGGATAATGACCAAACTTGTGTCTGGATAATTCCAAACTAACATTAGGAAGTCGATGGATAATGACCAAACTGCAAGATATTTTTTGTAAAGATCTATGTGAAATGAACACTCTTGTAAAATTTTCGAGATTTATTAAATTGCTGACAACAAAGGCATTTTAGCACATTGTTAAACAATCATCACAAAAATGATTTTGTTTTATTTTCATGTAAAACAGAAGATAATGGTAAACTACATATGCTATTATTGTACAGAGTCCTTTAAATGCCTGAAAGAAATTCTCATCCATAACGCAACTTACAGTTACGTATAAAAATAATAAATTAGGGGTACTGTACAATCCACTCGTTAATATTTTACTACTACTTCAATTTCCTCGCGCCGTTGAAAAGGGTCACGGTGAATACTTTTTATAATTATCAAAATCCATAATTTGTAGAAGATTTTAAATATCTACGTCTGTGTATTGAGAAATCATATAATATGTTCTTTTCAATGTGTAAATATATTTCGGACAGCAAAATGCCATACTAGCAGTCGATATGCCCCTTAAATATTTGTGTACCATTGGATGCAATCTTTCTGATATTATGTATAATGAATCAGATCAGTAATGCCTCAAATAATATTCGAAACCTCTAATATGATGACCAATACATTAATTAGAGGGGGCAAGTGCCACTTTACCCTGCAGCTTCGACTCGAGTCCCTTTAAATCAAGTGATTAAATAATAAGTAGGGACATTTTTTTTAATTTTTATGCTTTTCATGCACTCCAATTTGACATGGGACACGTGTTATGGTATCTCTGTGTACGTGGAATGCAAATGCCGCATGCGTATTTTGCTTCTAATCTCACTTGTATAATATATGCAAGTTCCGTTGAAATTGATTTTACAAATAACAAATAAATGAATGTTGATTTTCGTTGAAAGTATTTTTTATATTCCATTATACACATCGTGTGAGTTTTTGGTTATACATTTTTTTCAAACAATAATATCCAACCTGTCTGTTCAATACATCGCAGTGTGTGCATTATCCATTTTGAATTTGGTTATTATCCACATAAATTTTCATATCAGTTTGGATTTATCCATAAACTTTTATACCCTTCCTGCAAACACATGATTCTAACACAGAACACACTGGGTGTTAAAAATAAAATTTTAAAGGACATTCGTGATATAATTCGGCATATCTCTGTTACAATTTCGTTCGCTCCTTTGTCAATTAACGTGTGAATAATTCAACACATAGGTCGCATTTCATGAAAATTATCATGTTTCGAAGACAACTGTATCGTTTTTTACTAGAAAACTATTAAATCATGGAAAAACTCAAAACGCATGTGTGTTATCACATATGTTGAACAATTACGACCTTATAGTTACTAAATTTATTTAGCAGAAATGATAAAATTATCACCTTCCTTTCAGTTTCAGTTTCACTTTCTGCCGACATTTTTGTTCTTCAGTTGGAATTATCCAACTCAGGTTGGGTGTATCAACGTACAGGGAGTAGTGTATTGTAACGTTTCCATATAGTGAAAACTTAGCCAGTGAAATAACTCTTTGTGTGCCTATGTTGCTATATTTTATATCCCATTGCTACATCAAAGCACTAATACTTTAAAGTTGTTTACAGGATATTATAATAATTTGAATAATTTAGTTAAAATATGCGTCATAATTTAATTTTCATGCTATGTTCTTATAAATTAACTATTTATGTTAAATGGTACATTATTGTTCTTATCAAGTTTGCTGCACCAAATGCAAATACTTATAATTTGAATATGTTGTATGATCTTCAAAGAACACATACAATAAAAAATGAATAATCGAAACTATTCGATGACTAATTAACAATATAATGCATCTTAGCCTCTGTAAACAGTATGAAACATCATGAAAGCACAGTTTCAGACAATTTCACAACTAAATATTTTAATTTTTTTTGGCTTTTGTATTTTAAGAGGTCTGCATTATGCTATTACTGCAAATTATAGTCCAAGAGGAAGGGTATATCATTTTCATAAACAATAAAAAGATATTTCTTTAAAACAAGCACACAATTCTTTAACGTGTTCAAATGCTGTAAAGCCGATAGTTGCGATTACCAATATATGAAAAGTTATTGACATAATAATTTCAAATGATTACAAAGTTTAATAAAAGAAGATTTTTACGGAAAATACAATAATTTTATATGATGTGTCACATGCTAACATGTTCCAATATTACTAATTAATTCTAGTACCAAAATTGCAAATAGTACACCACTGTGCTGATAAATAATCATTGTTTTTAATACATTAGTTATCGATTTATTGGTTTTAATGGTTGAGTAAATACACGTAACACAGTTTATTGCAGTTATACATAAGAAAGAAAACAAAAAACATATTTAAGTGACAGTGAAGGTAATGTTTTACAAAACATTATTTTATTTTATTACTATATGGTACACTTTGTAACAATCTTTATTGTATTGGTTATTTTTGCCATAAAGTATTTGTTAAATCATTTGTATAGTAAAGAAAAACAAGTATTAATCATACAGTACCGATTTCACACTGTGGAAAAAACGATTTCAGTAATACATAATTTCACTAATTTTAATAAAACTAAATATTTATTTAGGGAGGCCACTCTTTCCTGGTTGCGAAATATCGGTTATGAAAGTCCGCCCCTTTTGGCGCCTTTTCAGTCGTTAGTTAGTATTTATCTGGAGAGGACGTTTGTTTTAAATGTGGCGTGCCAGTGGAACTCATTCAACTGTTTGGCAATTGGAAGTCTGACTGTTATTTGCGATATTTCAGATTTTCTTTGACAAACATGAGTGAGGTTTCACAAAAAGTTGCACTTGCTTTGTTGTTATTTTTGGCCGTTATTTTTAGCAGGTTTTTGGCTGTATTTGACTTGTCTAATACCTTTGTGTTTATACTATGTTTTTTATTTGAAGTACAGCCAAAAATATATTCGGCCAAAATTAAATATTTAACTTAAATTTATGTTTGGGTATTCTCTTTCTGACCGCAATAATTTCACTTATTTAAATAAAATTAAATATTTATTAAGGGGGGCCACTCTTTCCCGGTTGCAAAATATTGATTAGTCCGCCCCTTTTGGCGCCATTTCAGTCGTTAGTTAGTATTTGTCCGATGCGAACGTTTGTTTTAAATCCTCCCCCCCCCCACCGTTATCAGATTAACTGATTTGATTTGTGAACTGCATATTATTGTTTTTATTATATCATGTAGGTTATTATGTATAATATATTTGTTAGTATTAAGCTATGCTTATTATCTTGGTGCTTGATATAAGAATACTACACAGTTATGAAATTGTAATGTTACTTTATATAAATGCAGCTTCATATTTTATTTTATTTTTTTTGCGGAGGTTTTTGGCTGTCTTTGACTTGTCTAATACCTTTGTGTTTATACAATGTTTTTTTATTTTAAGTGCAGACAAAAATATATTCGGCCAAAATTAAATATTTAACTTAGATTTGTGTTTGGGTATTCTCTTTCTGACCGCAATAATTTCACTAATTTAAATAAAATTAAATATTTATTTAGGGGGGCCACTCTTTCCCGGTTGCGAAAAATCGATTAGTCCGCCCCTTTTGGCGCCATTTCAGTCGTTAGTTAGTATTTGTCCGATGCGGACGTTTGTTTTAAATCCTCCCTCCCCCGTTATCAGATTTACTGATTTGATATGTGAACTGCATATTAATTTTTTTATTATATCTTGCAGGTTATTATGTAAAATATATTTGTTAGTATCAAGCTATGTTTATTACCTTGGTGCTTGATATAAGAATAATACACAGTTATGAAATTGTAATGTTACTTTATATAAATGTAGCTTAATATTTTATTTTATTTTTCTTAGCGGAGGTTTTTGGCTGTCTTTGACTTGTCTAATACCTTTTTGTTTATACTATGTTTTTTATTTGAATTACAGCCAAACGAATGTATTCGGCAAAAATTAAAAATTGAACTTACACTTGTGTTTGTTTATTCTCTTTCTGACCGCAAAAATTAACTAGTGGCTTTACAATAATATGGGTAATGCCTTTCCAGGATTTTGAGGTATATGCATTTTCGAGTAGTACTATTTGCTGTATTGCTACAACTGAATCTTAACATATGTGTCGTTTTAAAAAAAACTATTTAAATTCATTAACTTCGATTGTTTCATTTATTTTTGAAGAACATATTGATTAAATTTAAAGATAGTAAATGTCTTTACAAAAGATATCATACGTTCGTTTTGGTCAGGACTCCATTTTAAATATTACATAAAGGAGGTATGAATGGTTTCATTATGTGTCGTTTAACTGTAAATTTGTTTCAGTAAGCACTATTGCACTGTTACCGATGTGTTTAATTATTCTTATAAAGCAGGTATAAAAAGGACTAGACATGCATTACGTATTGGTCAATTGACTAATATTAATGACAGACCCATCCTCATTGAATATATCCCTTCACAATTTAAAAGTTTCCTCTTTTTAAAATACAATTTTATAGTTCAATCCAATTACCTTAAGACCGTTGAATTTTTTGCAGCCATGTTAATTATATCTAAGTTGATCCTTTTTAAACCTCCAGCCACTGAATCATTTTAATAAGAGGAGAACATTTGATAATTATACATGATGTTTACAATGGATGGTGTTATATAGTCTTACGAGTCTGATGCCAAAAGTCATCATTAATATATTATTTTTATGTACAAGTTTGCGCTACATTTGTTTCGTCAGAATAAAAAACACTTGTTAAAAATGGACCCTAAAGAAGGAGCATAAAATATACCGCAACTATTTAGCTACCTACACTACGGCAGAATAAAAAATAAAACAGTCTGATGTCGTCAACACGGATTGATGTGTATTGAATTACACACACCAAATAGTTCTAGATATATCATTAATAATAAAATGGTAATACACATTTAATCAATTAGCAAAAACCAGATCGTTTTACATGTAATGACATCAAACATAACAACAATAAAATTACGTCATATGATCAATTTAAACACACATACAGCAAACTTCATTAACGGTTGGGTTCAAAAGTATTTAATGTAAATACTCAACAAATACACAAAATATACAAACAAATACATAAAATATACAATCAACCAGATTTTAAACTATGACAACCAGTGGATATCGTGTCAAGACAGTCTTTGATCGACATTTTACCTCCTAAACTGATGTATTCGATATTTAAACATTAACGGATACTCTTTAGAAAGGGTGATGGTGTACAAACATTTAAGAGCTGCATTCCGATTGTTTGTATCGCATTTGTGATGTGGTTTTGCATGAAGTTCAGGGGTCAAACGAGAAATTGAATAATATAATTTCATTGTTTTATAACATAACACAGTTTTTGCCATGTAAAGCAATGACGAAATATCTCGGTTGCATGACACATTCTCCAGATATGACGTATGTATTACACAATCATGCAAAACGATATGCTATGTTGAAAAAAAATGCCAATTTAAAACATGATTTAATCTTTAATGATCGCAGTGGATTATTATAGATAGTTGGGTTTTAGATAATACTTTGAAAGTAAGTATTTAAATATGCACATTATTTTTGACAGTCTACAGATAAGATGTTAACTGTTGAAATATGTTTACATGATTTTCTTAATAATTACGTTTCAAAATTAGTTTAGGACTATTTTAGGTGTTTTATTTGCTTGTACTAGTTTCGTGTTTTCTTGTCAAAATTGTTGCAATCACCCCTCATTCAACAATATTATTTAAACCTCTTACCAAGATCGATTTGTTTTGTTTTACGATTCAATGACCTACCTACAAAATAGTTTCAAGAGGATGTGACTAACGAGTGATTAAACAATACAGAGAAGCAACACACTCTCAAATGTTGACGAGCCAAAATTGTGTAACCCTGTCATTTAACACACTGGGTCAGCGGCTAAAATGTAACAGTGCAACATTTGCATAGTAAGCTTAATTCACAATTCGAATGTAATACATAAACCAATGTCAATAACTCTAATAATACAGAAGCAATACTAGAAATACAGTAGAGCACCATGCTTCATGCTTATAGGGCTTTGCTAATCCCTTATGAGATTTGCTTAATTATGAAGTTTTAATTTGATGCCTCTTGTACTTTTCAAGAAATGCCTTGAAATAAACACGTTAACATATGACTATTACTCAAACAATATGGGGGCAATGAAAATCCTACGTCCAGTTGAAGATGACGAACGGGCAGACAGACAACTTGAGACCAGTATATTCTACCCTTTCCCCATATAATGTTGTTTTGTGGGGTATAAAGAAGATTATTATTGCATTTCGACCCTGAAAATGTCAAAAGTCCTTAGATCAATATGTTATGGATTGCTTAATTAAATAATTAATGACTTAATTTAATCATTTTAAAAACACTTACTTTTTTTTTTTTTATAAAACTTGAACATACACAATTTTTGAAATGCATTAAGCTATTCATCTGGCAAAAAAGCTCATTTTCGAAGTGAGTAATAATATGTTTCAGTTAACCAATGCTTTAACAATTCTTTGACAGTCTTACCCTTTTAAAAATGTACAGTGTGGAGCATTAGTTTGATAAGCCCTGGCCACAACTGTCTTTTTGACGAAAAATAGCAAGGTTTCAATATATTTGGTTTGTTTTTTTTATCACCTAAAAACTTGCAGTTATCTTTCTACAACCCGAGCAGTTTTTAAACAATACCTATATAACATGTCAACAAACACTTGTGGTACTCTTCAACAAGCGGATTTTTACAGGGGCTTTCTTTAGCCGTTTGATTTGATACTCAATTTCCTCATTTAAAAATGGAATCAATTAATATTCACACTATTAATGATTCAAAATTATTGTGTTGTTCAAATTATGTACGTTTAATCACTATACAAGCCGGTTTCGTATGCTCTGTGTACCTTGCTTGGCTACGATCACTTCGGTGATTTGGATCATCGCGGATGTCGTGGGTGACTTCTGTCACCTCGGGCGTCTTGGGTGACTTGGTTCATCTCGGGTGTCTTGAGTGACTTGGTTTAGCTCGGGTGTCTTGGGTGACTATGGGGGATAGACAAAGAACGATCTTTCAGTAGGGATCGAACCCGCGACCTCCCTATCGCTACGCGGACGCCATATCCACTACATCACTGCGACCAAATGCATGTTTATAAACAACTTACATTGATTATTAAAGTATGTACATAAACATTCAATGATCACTCTAAAACTCGTACAATGTTTGCGTATAACTGAACGAAAAGTAAAGACGTGAAAACGGTAAACTTACTTTCGTTTTGAATTTTAACACTATGAATTACTATAATAATAAATAACGAACCTTCATGATCAATATCGGCAAAAATCGTCACACAAGGAGTATTTTCAAGACCTCTCGTTCTGGGGTCATTAGTAATTTGCATGATTGAGACTTTAAACGCGTGCACATAAATTGCATTCTACAGGAAAGTTACGCTTCATGTACAAACAGTTACATCATTGTAAAAAGACCATACGAAATAAAATTATGAATAAAACATACGTTTATTCATAACAAGTTATCCAATAACACGTGGGAAATCCAGCAGCGAGGATCTCTACTACTTTACCGAAAATAATGTCGGTAGAGCCCTCGTTAGGACTGCAAACTAAACATGCACAATTATCATTATTAATACCATGAGTCATTCCATAACGCACACTATGTTGAGGGCTTTTGTAAGTATCAGACAATATTGATGTATTGTATAAATGCCATTATCAAAATAAATGACTCGCTTGGAGTATTCCGGTTGTTGTTAACATAGCCGGATATCTATGAAATAATGTTGACCGTTCTTTAATTTTAATGAGTGCACACTTTCAGGCGTCCGCCTTTTTTGAGTTTATGTCCGTTAAACATCATACCATATTAACATCGTCCCGTTTGTAATTTTGTAGCTGTTTAATTAATTTCATTAATCGCTCGTTTAAAGTGGTGTACTTGAATACCTTTCTACCTTTGTGTCTTTTTTTTGAGGATTTACTAGTATATTCACTACTTTGACTTAAACAGCGTACATGTACATATTTGCTTACTTCGCCCGTCTCAACACTTTCTGCCGTTCATACCACATCCATGTGATTTTATCATTACAGCCAGTTAGTATGATATATTTGATCCCGATAATAAAGTCAATTCACGTTATTGTCTTATGAGCGCCTTTGATACGATGCATATCTGTATACACGTGATGTATTTTTTCTGCAAACTTTATAAATTCTAAAGTATCAGTGTTTAGTTCAACTTTTTTAGTAAATTCTTGATAATCTGGGTAAATGTTTGACTGACTGTCTATCAATTGATTATTACATCGGCAGCAGTGTAGCTGCATATTTAACAATGGTTTCTACCATCGTCAGCTGTATACCTAGTTATTAAAAATATGATTTATAACATCATCGTGGTGTAATATATTATTGCATCTGCAGAGGTTTACCTGTTGGTTTGTATCATTTGTCAGCCTTTATCCTACTTGATAAAGAATAATGAACAGCGTCGGCAGCTGTGTGAGCGCTTGTTTGTCCATTTTGTATAATAAAGGCAGTTGTTACCAAGCTTGTTTATAAAACAGGCAGTACTGTACCATCTTTCTCATCCATTCTTTAAATTATCGAAAGCCAATTAGCAAGGGACCTGCCCTTTTGTTCGTTAATTTGACATTACATCTGCAGCCGTGTTCCTGCTTCTGTTTCAATTGTAAAATATCAATGGTATTGTTTCTTTGTTTTTGTATACAATACAATTCACAGCTGTGTTTCTTCCTTTTCAACATGTGCTTTACATGAACAGCCGTTTGCTTGCTTGTTTTCTTTTTAAATCGCTATACAGTGTTAGTCGCGCACCCTCAAGTTTATTTAATTATAAATAACACATTTAACCTTGTGCATGTTTCCGTAGAAATTCTTTACAACATCGGAAGCCGTGTGCCAGGTTGATTTTCTATTAATTTTAGAATCAGCAGCGTTGCGTCTGATTTTAATAAACCATACAGATCAATCACAACAGTGTGCCTGTTGTTATTCTGTATAGCTTTGGCAACTGTGTTTGAACTTGCATTATTTATGATATCGACAGCTGTTTGCCTGTTTGTTGATGATTGTTCTATATCATCGGCAAGCGCGTGACCGCCGGATTATTAATAGTTTGTGGCTTGTTTCCCAATCTATATAACACTGACAGCTGTGTTACTGTTTACTATTAACAAAGAATAACAGGCGTGGGCCTGGGTGTCCAAGTGTATTGTATCTGCTTTTTTTATCAATGCCCGTTATCCACCAGCCTATTTATTTATGAACTCTTATTACAACGGCATACGTGTGCCTGCTTAATATTCAGTTCGTTAAAAAGCATGAAAAGTAAACAAAAATCAACTCCTCCATTAAAGCTGCTAACTATTTCCTAACGTCATTGTTTTATCGAATTCTAACCTGGTGTATGAACAGGAAAGACGAGATGCGTGTTATCATCTAAAAGGTCGCATGCCCGTTCGATACGTTTAAATAATTTCTATTTATACCATTTTTATGAAAGCATATTCAGAACATTTGTGTACTATGAACACAGGTCGTTGGCGAACATACATGACGGAAATGTGAAAGTGGGCGCTTATAGTTGTATCAATTACAAAAACTGTTGGTGTAAGTCTAACAAATGGAATAAACACAATACAAAACGACGTATTTTACATGCATTTGTTAACAGGCTATGACATTAACGTTACTAAAAGTATACACAAGTTTCTTCTAAAAACCATTGATAACACCTTATTACAGAGAGTTTGGATTGTAAGTTTGTAGTTTAACTTTGTTCTATGTCTTAAGATTATGCCAAAAACCTCTAACTGTAACGTGCGTCACATTATTTCCTTAGTTTGTAGTCCCTTTTCTTTGAAGGGTTCTTTGGTTTCTTTTTTGTCTAAAAACCCTAAAATATCCCATTGCCATGCGTATTATCGGCTGCATGCGTCATTGCTAACAAATGCCGCCTATTTAAACTATATTATTTATAGCTTTTAGTGATAATGATTTATGCAATGTTTTAATTTTGGTTTTTGAAATCTACAAACTTTAAACGCGTTCTCTCAAATAATTCCAATACAGCATTTTAACAAACAGTTCTGCAATAAAGAGATAATCAAGATATCTAAAACTTCAAATACGTACGCCGAGTATTAAACCATTTTAATAGAACCTTCACTTTGTTTTAATGACGTTTAGTTTATGCAATCGGTGAATTTGTAAGAGCATTTTAATATTTAATAAGTTTTAAGTATGTTTGTTTATTTTTTGTTCAAATATTCATCTTTATTCTAATCATACTACCGACATTTTAGACTGCTGGTGAACAATGCACAATCATCGAACTTAAAAGTTCAATCACTTAATATGTATTATATAACTGTGATAACTTTTAAATAGTGTCTTATTTACTTTCTGTAATATGGCTTGATGTAGGTTATGTCAAATACAAATTCAATAAAACTTTACACTAGCTTTATTTTTACCATTTTAATGAAAGCATAATGAAAACATTTTACCATGAAAACTGGTTTGGTTCAACATTTAATGACACAAATATGAAAGACTCAAACACATTGGGGCGTAACTAATTATATCAGAAATCGGTTGATGTTGTAAGTCCACCTAATTGAATGAACGCAACAAAAAACGTATTTAAAATGCGTATTTTGAAAAGCTAACAAAATTGCCAATATGCAAAAGCTGATTCTAATGAACGTTGACAACGCCTACTCACATAGAGTTAGGCTTTTACTGTCTTCAATGTTTTAAAAGTAGAACAAACCCTCTCTGTGTAACGTACATCATCATTTGTTTCCCTTAGCCTACTTAACGTGTTTGTTTCTTTGTTTTCTGGGGTCTCTGTGTCGTTGTCGTCAGCGGTTCTGGCAGCTCAACAACGTCTAGAATCGCTGTATTGTCTCCTGCAGTATGATTCCCTTGCTTTCTTTTGGTTGGGCAATTGCATCAAATTGCGTCACCGTTTCTTCTTTACGTACTTTCCCTGCTTTTGCAAGACTCATTGTCTGCTCATTATGTATGTTTTCTTCTTTTGCTGCTTGCTCTGCTTCTGCTACTTCTGCAAGTCTCTTTGCTTCTTCTTTCATTTTTTCCTCTTCTTCTTTCTCAGCCTCTTCTTCCTCTTCTTCCACAGTCCCTAATCTGTTACAACGTCCAAGCACAGATTTCATCCAGACTGTAATATCAGAATGGAGAAGATTCAGGAACACGCTTAAGTGTCTTTCCTCCATACAATCAAATGATCTGAAGCAAAATATATATGGACCGTGCTCTGTGATAAAGGGGTTTGATGCATGTTCTTAAGTGTCGTCCCAGATTAACCTGTGCAGTCCGCACAGGCTAATCAGAGATTACACTTTCCGCTTGTATGATGTTTTCGTGTAACGATAGTCTCTTCTTAGTAAACACACAGTTAAGGCGAAAAGTGTCGTCCCTTATTAGCCTGTGATGACTGTATAGGCTAATCTGGGACGACACTTAACGCACATGGATTAACCCCCCATTTCACAGAGCGCGAATCGAATATACTATTTTTCATTCGATAAGATAATTTTTGTATTCGTCTTTTAATAACCATTAAAAATAAATACGTTAAAATGTTTATTACTCACGCAAGAACGACATTCTTAACAAGAAGTTTAAATACAAAAAGTGAAACGTCAGCTGCGTCGGCAGGAGTGTAACCTAATTTGTATATGTTTATTTATAGCAAAAATTCATTTATTTAAAGCAATGAAAACAACAAACGGATCCAGTTTAAACCAATCTTACTTATACAGTTGTTTTGCTCAAAAAAGAAGTTGCGTACTACCTGAGGTTGGTACCAAAGGCTGTGTATCGCGAGAGTTGTGGAGGTGCAGCAATGTAAACTCCGGCCACATCTTCTCGACATGTCTCTCTTTAAAGAAAAATAATAAAAATATACCAAATATTTTATATTGTGAATGCGTGCTGTTCCATATGCATCAGCTCATATATCTGTTTTATTTTAGAATTGTCTGAATAAGCTTTCTGTCAAACTGATCAAGTGTGAAACGATTGAATTCAAAGTTGCTTTAATCAAATGAATACGTACGTTTCTAGTCTAATGTTTCCAACGCAGAAGAACCATTCATGTCTATATCGGGATACCTTATTCCACATTCGTGATTCGGTTGGATACTGCGTCTGTATTGACTGAGATCATTCCATGGTATCCAGCTGTGAATCATAACGCTTCCTGATGGTCAAGGCTCTTAAGGTCTAAGCGGAGACTGGCGGATAAGGAGTGCAGCTTACCTGCGATATATCAAGGAACAATAAGGAAGGTTTGTAAGTTAGAAACGGTTGTCGCATCAACGCATTATTATCCAATTATTTGTTGTGGATATTACATGGCATTAAAACATGTTTATACCAAACATAACATGAGTTCGGTTTGATATTTTAATGTGATGAACGGACATTATTGATAAAACACTATCTGCTGAAGAGGAGTTAAAACTTTCAGAGGCAGACCTGGGATCCGTCAATTCAAGTCAGCATATCTACAAGAATAATATCTTACGAAAAATAATGTCTTAAATTATTATAAGTGTCACGTTTAACCGAAAATATGGGAGATCTATTTTCTTACTGCTTGACGTTTTAACAATTTCTAAATTTATATGAAATGTACCTTTTCAGTCGAAATTCATATTATGCCATGAATAAAAAACAGACTCAATGTGTTTGTAACTAATATTTGTGTTAGCCAAATAATTCCCATTAAACATAAATTTTGTTGAAATTCGTACAAGTGTATAAATAATAAGCATACAATCGTTTCCCTGAAAACAAATTGCAAAACAAAATGATGTTGTTATAGGACCGATACTACAACTACTTGTATTTACGGTATGGGAAACAAATAAGTTTGATAAACGAGTTCAGAGATGGCCTGGTCTTGTTGATTTCACCCAAGTCCAAGATGGCGACGTCGTTTTATCGGATTCCATACTTCTCCGAAATACCGAAACACACAGTTCCAATCCTCGCTGACATGTCCATGATGATTATGACGTAAAGTCCTCTCTTGCCTACGCTTGATTACGCTGAGATATAGCGTCAACAGATCAGAAAACATTTAACGATGTTTCTGATAAAATACAGGCCAAATCGTTTTATGACAAACAATAAGTGCGGTACGGGTCAATTTGAGTATCTCGTATCTCTCTTTTCATATAGTATAAGTTTACTTTTTTGGACATTTTGTCCCCGCTTTAGATCGCGTTCACTCATGACGGCTGATAAAATAGTTGCTATGTCCAATCATTTGGAAATGCTCTGATATTCCCTCTCGCTGGTCATTCAATATAACTGTTCAAGTTCTATGATGTACTGACCAAGCTTGCATTCAGGTACAACACTAAATAAACGCAAGTCCTAAATGTGTTCCACTTTGTTTTACCACCCTGGTGAGTTTAAGTATATTTGTATGAATATAATTATTGCGTATGCTGGTATTCTGATATCTGTGTGAAATTGAAGTTTTTTCTTTATTTCATTGCGTATTTAATATTATTTCATGTTGTGTTTTGCTTGAAAAAGGGTTTTATTACCAGTACACGGATCATTCAGTCGTATTACTGTATTAGTCGTCGACAATAGATGAAAAAACATTCTTCAATGGAGCCCCCACCGTCCCACCCACTACTTTCGAAAATTAAGGACGCAATTTTCAAACAGAAATCGTTTTAAAAATAAGTGAGATATTTCCTCAAAGGTTCACTAAAAATTAATTAAAAATAATTTAAGTATGTATCATGAATTTTAAAAGTCAACATTTGTGGGCGGTTATTGAACTCAAATGTTCCAAATAGGAGCTGTTCGAGAAGGGAGCGGTCACATTTTTATGCAAAACAAAGAATTCACTGTACACATCTTAATAAATAGTTATATCATTATAAATAAGTTGTACATTTAGAACTGCTATGCGAATGTGCATTATCGAAAAAGGAATAGTGAAGTGGATTGTTATTGAAGAAAAAAATGGGTGGACTCCTGAGTTAAAATGCCACAAGAGGCACGTTATAAACGTATGTTTTAGTGTGTGTTCACATTTTGCTTAATTTCTTAATCAATTGAACACTGTCACTGTCTCTGGATTAATGTATACCAATTAAAAAGACATTTGATTGCTTTGGTAAATGTTTATTTGTAAGGAGAAATACGGGCAATAAGCTGCGTAAGAACAGATTTTTAAAGAATCAAAACAACAAATATTAAAAAGACATCCTCAAATATTATAAAGAATTATTTATCAACATACTATGTATACATATGAAACCATAATATTTAATTTATTTAAATATTTTGATAAAATATACCGACAAAAAATAAAGTTTCGCATTCAGCAGTGAAACATATATAACTAACTAATTGTTGATTACAACCACATTATATATAAAAAGGGTACGAACTGTTTGTTTAAGCCATTAATGACCAGACACTTACCCTTCTGCACGCATATTTCGGTTTCTGGACATAATCTAGCTCGGACAATACCTATTTTACAAATTAAAATAGAGTTATACAATGATATAAAGTATCCCGCGATTAAACTACCCTGAAAAAGATCTCCAATTAGTTTATATCCCGGACGAAATCTCGCCAATGCTATTACTACCGCAGACAAAAACTCACCCATGCTTGCACTTCGTGGGACAAATTTTCTTTCATGATATTACTTCCGAAGGACAAGCTCTCCCATAATGTAACGACCCCTTACTCAAGCTTTCTGTTTCAAACACTCATTCGTAAAAGTTGGTCATAGGTTCGTTAGCGATTTAATAATTTACATGATTACAAATTACACGCTTTAATTGAGGTGTTTGGAACAAGGTGGCGAACAGACTAATGAAAATAACTAGTTGTAGCCGACAAAGTTAAGTGATTTACACTGTTAGTGAATTCCTTTACACATACACTGTTTACTTAGTAAAGAGATTCTGAGCAATCGAGCTTTATTGTTCCTCGCAATGTTCTCATAAAAAAACATTTTACAATTTGTATTATCATTTCATTGTTATAATCATGCGGGTAATATCTTAGGTTAATATCATGTTTGCCCCGACTTGTTTGTAAAACCTTTTATCATCAGCGTTGCATTTATATGGCTAATAAAGTTCGGGTCGCTCTGCAAACATAAAATAGTTCAGGCATAAAGGCTAGTGTTATAACAGACGCTGAAGAGAACCCTCTGGCCGAGAGTGTCACAGTCCTGAAAAGATGGACTTCCAATTACAATTACCTTGACATGTACCCAATATTCGACCAGACCCCAGGTTCCTTCAGAACGGCACCAGACCATAAGCGGGCGAAGACAATAAGACTATACTTAAGGCAAATGCGTAGAAGGCCATTCGCAGTCTAAATGCAGCGAAATCTGAGGGAGTGAATAACGTCACCTTTGAGCTGAATTATCACGGAAAACAGGCATCGACTGAAGCAATGACGTAATTATGCCTAAAGGTCTGAGAGGATCCAGTCGTTAGTCAACCGGCTACCGAAAAAAAAACGAAAGTGTGCCAGAATTACCGAACCATCAACCTTATTGGCCTCCAGAATGCCACACATCATCCTTAACCGATTGAACAGCAAGACCGAGAAAATGATGGCGGAAGAGCAGGTTGGATTAAAAGCTGGTCGAAGCACAGTGACATAAATTTTCAAATGTTTATTATTATAAACAAGAGATGTGTTTTTAAGAAGCACAATGCCCGCTTTGAAATAAAATTTCAATATTTGGCAGATTTAGAAATTATATCCCTTTTGAAGTTTATTACTTCCATTGAATTGTGTTTTTTGACTTTTGACCTTGAATGATGACCTTGACCATGACCTGTCACCACGCAAAATGTTCAGATTCATGAGATACACATGCATGCCAAATATCAAGTTGCTATCTTTAATATTGCAAATGTAATCGCAAAACTTTAACCAAGAATAAAGTTTTGTGACAAAATGACAGACAGGCCAAAAACGATATGCCCCCGATCATTCGACAAGGGGGCATAAAAAGCGCCTTCAGCACTACGTAAGATCTGCCACAACTTCATTGACTGAAAGAAAGTATATACCTGGTATGGCATGAACGAATTTATTTTAGCACAAAAGCACGAAAACAAGAAACTAATCTTGTTAATAAATACAGTTAGTTTCAGAAGATCAAAACAGTTTTCGCTTCGAAGTAAACTCTTTTTAAGCACATATATAGTTTTTTTTTAAGAATTGCTTTAATACTTTTGCTGTTATTTACAGTGCATGTATGAACATAAAAGCAACTTTTAAAATTGTTTAAACAATCAGAAGGAAAGGACGAGTACGAAAACAGCCGTAATATAGCAGATATAAAGGAGGCATTTGTCAATAGACACGAATATCCGCTATAAATTTCACTGGTCAGTATAATAAGTATTGCGTTACATACATTATGCTGTTACAAATTGACAACAATAAATTGTATAAGTTGAAAAAATAAACAAAATAATAATTTTTCTTTCTTGTTGGTTCACAGCATTTTAATTACCAGAATTAGCGTGATGTCTTAAATATATAATCTTGATACACGATATATTCTGTATTATGATCTTCACTTCGGTACTCCCGTCACGCATAATACCGAGATAAATAATATTTTTTACCATTTCGATATAAGAAATATTCAGAAGTTTCAAGTGCCTACTGTGTCCTTGTAACTGCAAAAAATACGTTTTGTTTAATGACTATTTGGGACTATTTATTTAGAAATGCAATTATACCAGCCACAGTTTAAGGAACGACCCACAAATACCCACACACAAAAATAGCCATATAACCATATAACCAGTAACCATTCATACATACATACAGGTTAATCACTATTTGTCTTCTGTGATTATTATCGCGTTGACATTAAATTAAGCATTAAAGGCGAAGCGGATCAAAGTCAGTTCTTCACAACTTAAGACAAGCCATCCAATATACCTCATCAGGTCCCTCGCTAATTTTTTTCTCATATCTACTTATATTCTTTATTTAGACAATTATTGCACTGACAACATTTTGTGCTGTTGCACATATTGAATTCAATAGACCATTTATAACAACATTAAATTATTAATGTGGACTTTGTGACAAATCAAGCGGAAAGCATTAATAATATTGAAAAAGTAAATATTACAAAGTGCCCCGTGTGTGTACATATGGCTTTTCCTCTTTTTATACAATATTATCTATCCAACAGACTGAAAAGAAAATTAGTTCACTTATTCAACGAACATTGGGAGAAATTCACAAAACTGCCTTGAATTAAAAAAAAAGTGTATATTCCATCAAAATATAAGATGTCGTCCCCGCCATAATAATTACAGAGGGCAACTAGTGGTCACCCTGTCTGTATGTGTTTACTATTGCGTGCCATTTGTGTTGGGCAATATAAGACGTTTATAATTTTTGATATGATTTGATTTTTTGTGTAGCCCTCAGCTTTCTTCTTCATAACATGTTTGGTAAATACAATGGGCAAATTTGGACAGACATTTATGTCTTGCGGTTCATAAACAATATAAAATAATTAATTTAAGGTTTTCACATAACTAGTAGATCTTTGATGGGTGATTTGAAATCCAAAATATCTAAAGAACTTTTATTAATTATGTCATCGTATACTGACGTCATATACTTAAAAATTACTGTTATAGACACAAAAGAGAAAACCAGTCTTTACTAAAAATGTGATGCTTTATATTTTTCCTTATTGTGAACTTTTCTTTCTTAATATTATTATTAAATATAGGTGTGTTTAAAACTGATGTTATACGCCACGGCATGTTTCTTATTTAAGGATTGTACTTACCTTAATATTGAGCTAACAAACAAGGTAAACAATGACGTCATATACTTTCAGCTTCACACGAAGTCAATAAGAAGAAATTATGTTTTGACAGTAATGTTTCATAAAAATGTGTCTTAAAATGTTTGTCAACAAATGGAATAATAAACCCACATGTTTACAATGATATTTTGCAACGTATTTTCAAAGGTGAATATGCCATATAAAAAACGAAACACATATACACGCAAGTATTTCAGGTACTGTTCAAGCTGTCGGTTCTCTGTGTGTATATATTATATGCTGCGATATGGCATTAACGACGTTGATATAAACACATTGGAATGCTGATTCCGTAAAAGTTTTACTTGAATTTGGTTAAGTTATGTGTATTTGTTATTATTAACATAAAGTAAACATATCAAACAATACGAACTACAAATACCACATATATTACATTAAATACCAAACAATTATTGTTAGAACATAACCGACTTGTCTACTAATGGGGTGTTCTCTAGCAATCCGTTAGCAATTAACTAAGATAAAAACCTGGGTAAGACAGTTACGCCGAAAAAATAGTGTGTATAAATTCAATGCGGTTATAGTTGTTAAATAAGTGTTAAATACCAGAACACGGCCTCTAAGTATAAACGCTCGACAAATATTAGTAGAACAACACACACTTTTATTGATTTTAAGACTTGATTTTGCAACATCTACCGTCGATTTGAGACATAAAGATTTAATACTGAAGGTCGGTAACACGATGCAAAACGCAAAGTTGCATCTCTCTAATTTTCAATATAAAGAAATGAAACTCTCATTTTATACAATAAGTTGGTCCTTTATTTGAGGCAAGTGACCGATTGCCAAAACAGTACGAAATAGCACAATACGAAACAACAATCACACATAGAAGAATAAAACTGGGGTCACCGTCCTTGAATGGTCAATGCAAAGCATTGGGGGTTTAAACCGGCTTAAGAGCGCTCAACTTCTCACTTTGCCCAGCAATATCGACAATTTATGTTAGTGTAAATACAATATAACATCATAGCATTGAAACTCAAATTAAACAATAATAAAATCGAATCAAAACGCATTCAATTTAATTACCATTTTATTAATCAATGGTAGGAAGGAGACCAGTGCAACAAAGTTACAACGTTTTGAGGAACGATGGAATGAAATTAAGAACAAGTGTCAACTATATCCGTTCTTTTTAGAAAAATATTAAATAATATAGCATCATATAGATATAATTTCAGATCACCATCGTACAAATACAGCAAGAAGAAGCAATATTGAGTGTAACAGATCCATATTGCATAGCTTGGTTGTTTATGTGACTGATAACAAAAAAAATCAAACAAGAAACGCCCGAGAGATAGAAAATATTAGTAACGTTTAACGATATAAACCCGATGACCATTGCATGTAGCCCAAAACAGTGAAAGTGGATCGGATGACGTAATTGAGAAACGATGACGTAAAAATATCCGAATAATTCAAGGGGAAGTACTGTTAAATAAAACGTAAACTATTAAACGGGCAGTACAGTAAAATCGAATTACCAATAAAACCAGCTATGTTTATTGAATATTTTAGAATCAAGCATATAAAAAAGGTCATTAATAATTCCCAACTGTAAGAGAAGAAAGACATAGTGAATCGAAAACCAACAAGCATGTGTTTTTAAGTACGTCACGTCAACATCATATCCTTTTGATAAAAATGACTTAATTAAATTGAAAAGTTTAATATCAACATTTTCTTTAAGATATTTTAATTTGCGAACAGGCTTCACAATATCTCTATAAAATGATGGGTGGGAAATTCCATTAGTTAAATTTCAATTTAAATAAACATTATATTTTGAAAATAAATCACCATACTTTGAGTGAAATTTAGCGAATTTACGTCGTAGGTTAAGATAGATTTATTTTGTTTAGCAATTCTTTGTTAACATTCGATTACGATCATTACAATCTTTAACACATTAAAATGCTCTGGAGTAACGTACCATCTGCGAAATGTAAATATCATAGGGCGGAATTTAGGGATGTTACCATCTAGGAACGGAAAATTCACAATTTCAATGTTTAAGTCGTGCCGTTTGTCGTTTAAACTTGTCTTAATTATATTGATATTAATAGTAAGATGTTAGATGTAAGTTGTAATATTCAAGATGTCATGTTAGCATATTGGAAATAAGATTCTATTCATTCGGGCAAACTGGCGGATCGTGTTCGCAACAATTTACTGAATATATATATGATTAGAAACCTGGGCTTGACACCTAATTTGAATAATTATTAGCTCTCCTGCACAAATGCGCAATAAGACCAGAGTTTGATTCTATTTGCTTTTTAGATGCAGCAATCTAACGGAAATCTTATCTGCCTGTTTCTAGTGAGACTTAAAATATAACATGAAAGCTGCTATCTTATAGTATAATACTTTGATTAGCAATAGTTGTATTGGAGTTTCGAATGGTCTCTTTTCTCTGTGCTTTCTTAGAGTCCAGTTCTGTAAGTTCTGTCGTCAGGATTCGATTATATTAGATGAGTCATTATGGTTTTGGCGTTTTGCTTAATGCTTATTACTAAAGGTAAAATTCTGAGTCGACTGATTCAAAGAAATTGTTTTATAAACGCCCACCTCGTGTGTTTCTTCCTACATCACGGTAGAGTGGTGAAATACACCTGTTCTTCCTTTTCTAGAGTTATCATGTTAAACCAAATTGTAAAATAGTTTCCTCTTATTAAAATTTGTGTACGGATTTGAGAGTAATTTCATTCAGCTTAAGACAGATTCAATATTCAATGGAACACAAGAACTTCATCTTTTTTTCAGGTTCATTTTATATGTCTAAAAAAGTATTTCTTGTTATGCTGTAATGGTGATTAATATTTTAATGCTGATAAGCATAATCACAATTCATTTAAACAGTTAACGTATAGCCAAATAATGCATGTGTATGCATGTAGTGTTACACATACAAACAACAGTAAAAGCTTTCAGTATTAATCTCCGCTACATTAAACATAGTTATTTGTTTCACATTAGGAGCGTAAACTACAAATGAAGAGACAACACAATTAAAATATACGAAGCATACCAATATTAAGCAGGTAGCACTGCTGTCTATTTGCGACTACATCAACACTAAAGCCTTCCCCTTCAATAATCATATTGTTGACGACCCTGACATATTTGCAAGGCGGTAATACTTACAATATCATAATGCAATGTGTTTGGAACGACAACAACTGGGACTTGTTGACCAAACGAATTTCTTCCGGAATGAACTACATGTCAAAGCCTGCTATTTTAATAGGACATTGTTTTATACGTTGATTTGTATGTAACATGTCTTTAAAAATTGAAAGCTCTAGTACTTATTGTAATTTTAACATAATTCATATAATCAGCATCTTTTCAGAAGTTCCAAGTGTATATAATAATATTATGTATGCGCTCTTAATTAGAATTTAGTTTACCATAGCTTTTTTTGTTTATGTGGATAAAAGCGAGAATTACATTAACGAAATCGTCTAATTCATAAATTGTATGGGTTATGTTGTCGTTGATGCGAACATGTGCACATACAACCAGAAATGAATTCACACCTTACTCACAAAGACGTCAAATGAAATGAGTGTTGTATTCATTAAAGGTGTTTATAATTGATAAAGAGCAGCTTTATAGTTTTTTATTATACATTTTAAATCGCCTTAGCATACACATTTTAAAGCCGTGGTCTTTATCTCTAAGTCTAAATACTTGTAACCACTAACGGCTTTCTAGCATATGAACGTGTATTTATACAACGAATACATTCGAAAAAGAACACAATTAACACCACACTGTAATAAGTGTACGTTTTAAATTAATAATATTTACAACAATATAAACATGTTGTCTTCAAACAGTATTCATGATGAACAAGCACTTTGAAGAATACGTTTTCCCTTTACGGATACGACGCAATCGTGGTTTCAATCCAGGACTGAAAAGCCGCCACCTTTGCATACACACCAGGGTAGTCTAGTAATGCACATCGGCGTCCCCAGGATGATACGCCCATCACGTAGTATAGTCCCTCAACCCTGCACACCAAAGATCCGCCTGAGTCCGGACTACAGGCATTGATGCCTCCCTCCATATAACCAGCACACACCATGTTCGAAGTTATCTGTGTGCTATGATTTCTTTTGCAGTTCGCATCATCAATTAAACGAACCTTGGCTGCGTGAAGTACAGTCTGACCTGCAGATCGCAGATTATATATGTGTTTATCAATATTCTAAACGTTTGTCATAAACCATGTATTTCGTCTCTCAGACGTCTTTATTGTTTTCTACTTTGACAATATCGTTGTACGAACATTATTTGTAATACAAGTTTTATAATGATTGCACACAAACATTCAATCACCACATTTCACAAACATTCAATCACAACAGTATTGTTTTCAAGTACATTATTTGTTGCTTTTAGGACCAACAGTGTACCTCCATCGTCGTTTGTCGAGTATCGTGGTACGCCCATCCTTTACAGTATGTTTCAAATGATATCTCAACCGAAACCGATACGCAGATTTTTACAAATCTTCATTTAAATAATCCTTCGGATGATATTTGTATAAGTAGCTTATACATCGCACGACGACGAACAAAGGATGATACATATCACTCAGCTTGAACATTGTGTTTTTAAGATAGCTAAAATGAAGCTTGAATTGTATCCTAAACAGATAATATATACTTTACCAGTGACAGCTTTAGATTGACGAAGAGTGGTTGATTGTATTGCGTCAACGATGAAATCTTCAATTCCAAGTGCATCTTTGTAATAGAGAAGTAATTTGATGTCTTCGGCAAATAAATACACGGTAACTTTCGTTTTACTGCTACCACCAAGCTTAAAGTTAATAAATAACCCAAGAGATGAACTTGTTTCATGGATATGCTATAAACGCGAGCTAACATGCTGGTATGCTCGCACTTACACACGGACAACCTATCTTACACTCAATACACAGACACAAACACGAACACGTATACATGCACCAACATTTATTTTACATCGTACATATTACTTGTTTTTCAATTGCTTATTAATTACCATGCACGATAAGTGATAAGTTCTCCCCAAATATTAATAAGCTGATCCTTTATCGCATCACACGGTGTCAATAAGAAGCCTGTAGCTGTTCAATACACACATAGTAACTATTTCAAAACTTACGTTTTTCACTAGTATCGTGGTTAACGCCTTCATCGTTTCAAAATCGTGTTCATCATTAATTCGTGAAGTATCCAATACAATGTACGCATAAACACCAACGTCGTCGTGTATGTGTATGGACAGTCGAGGATTGACATGCTGTGTATCATCAGATGTAACACTTGCATAGGCTTTAATTTTATTTGATTTCGTAACAGTGTTCTTCAGTGCTTCTTTTAAGTAAATTCCGGTGTTATGGTAAAATATAGACAATCCTGGAAAATATTAATATGGGTTATTTTAGCTTGATTAAAAACAACAGGTAAACATCCAGTATGTTCAAAGCTCGCATATTGTTTTGTCAACGTTTATTATAACCATTTTTAATATAGTATTTAAACAAATTACAAGTAAGCCATATATGGCGCACAATTTTCAATAGACCAAACGTCTTATGTAAAAAAAAATTTAATGCTTAATGCCAATACCGATGACAACTATGGTAAAAATGTCTTCTACATGACAAAGTAACAGCACAATTGAACGGTTTTCTGTTTTTGTAAAACACAATTGTCATCAGTACCATTTTTATTTGGGTAATTAGACTTTTCCTAAATGTAACGGCGTATTGTTTTTCGGTGCTACACAAAGTTACGCGTTTAATTGTATTGATGGATTAATATTTCAATGTGTCGTACGGAATAAAACTACCGCATCGACAGAGAACGAAAGGCAACCATCTGGCGATTTCTCAATGTCTTAAATGTCTTATTAAGAGTGTCGTAAAATTTCGAAATACAAAATATACAATTACCGTGCAAATTTGTCATTCAACGGGCATCTTTATGAAACTTTTTTTCTGAATATTAATTTCACCTGTTTTTTTTTCTTGATTGTTTTTTAAAATAATTCATTCATATATGCAAAATTGATTACATCTATATCATCATCATTCACTTTTGTCGTAACGTGAAAAGGAAAAAACTCATTACCAATGCAGTTTATTCGACCATCGCTCCATTTCTTGTTAAGCAAACAGGTCATGTTCGTCGAACCTCCGTACGGCGTGTCATTACACGCAAACTCATTCGTCGTTCCAATGTCTATATGTCTAGGAACATCAGCTACCCGAGCACCAAATGGAACACACGGAGGTTGACAATGATCGTCTAAAGAAGAGTGTTTGTATAAGCTTTAAAACTTGTTTTAAATTCACCAATAGTTACGACCCATTGAAACTAAAATAGTATATATATACTATTAAGCTGGATTGAACTGCTAAATGCGAATAAATATATGCATTCATGCAACATTTTTTTGTTATCATTATGACTACACTATCTAGTTAGTGGGATATATCAATCATGATGAAGTTAATATAATTTAATTGTATTAAATTAGTTGCATATACATCCATACTATGTAGTCGGGCTTTCTATACCATTAACTAACGGAGTCAACCTAAGATGAATACCAATAATCGGGGATTAATTCGATATTGTGCTACTTTCTGAAATATTGTAAATAAGAAGGAATTTAGTTGAAATGTGCCTCAGAAAGTTTTTATTCTTTGGTGAATATTACAAAATTAAGTAATAAAGTTGCAAATTCAATTATTTTAAATTTTTGCTTTGAACTTTGAATAGTAATGACGATAATTGTATTGTCACTTTCATGCTAGTGATTTATATTCAGTGAGGGATGAGGTTTGAAGCGTAATTAAACTGATTTAATCCACCGTCTTGCTTTTCAATGTGCTTTCCTATGCAGAGATCAATGCGTTCATACTTGTATTTGTTTTATATCGTTTGCAGCATTGACTTGTATTAAATGGGAATTTCACCATTTGCCTCCAACAAACGCCAAGCGGGAGAACATTTATATCATGTATGTTTTGTGATTTATTCTGGACCTTGTGTGAGGTTCGACAAGCCATGCACCCGTTGTTTTGACCCATAGATTTGCATTAACTGTTGTAAGGCGTTGAAAACAACTATAGCTGAAATACAAATTCATCCTACATATTTCTGTTTCTGCATAATACCAGATGGAGGTAATACGAAAAACTCTCATAATATTTTTTTCGGAGTTAGTTATATGTAATATTTAAAAAAAACATGAGACATCTCTAGGGTTGAAAGTTTCTTCAACCTCAGAAAAACTTCATGTAAGGCATGAACTAAATTTTACATACACATGCATTGAGGCGTTATTTCCAGACCTTAAACAGAGTATACCTTGTCTCACACACTGGACGCATGAATTATCCCATTCACCAGAGGACTGACACTTCCAAACGAGTGACCCCACCATCGTATAGTCGTAGTCACAGGAAAACTCTGCTGTCTCGTTTGGAAAATAATATAACTTCGTCGTTTCAAGTCTACCATGTATGGTATCTGGTGGGGGTCAAACAGGTTATTTCTTAAAGAACGTCGATACTATCTTTAACAGATACATCAACTTATATCAAGCTTACCACTGTAAGTTCAACTACACTACCTTCTTAAATTATAGGTTATTAAATATTGTCAGAAATTATTCAGTAGATTTCTACTTATACATTCACTAATGATAGGTAGAATGCTTGAACAACTCTAACGTTCACTTGAACACTTGAAGGTTTGGTCCTTAATCTGTAAGACATTGCATAGAAATTCGATTATTGTAAGGCCAAAAGCCTTCATCGCATTTCAGCATCATGATCTCTTTGAACCTTTAGACATTTCTGAAGTGTTTAATTGGTCCATTTCTTATATTCTGATAATACATTGCGTCACATGTGATTTCTACAAAACAAAACACAAAGAAATAAGGGATATTTGTCAATTGCAGTGCACGATCGTATATAAATGATCAATCAAAAGACATGTTGTGTTTTCGCATGATGACAAAATAAAATTCTGCAAGATTTGAGTCATTATAGTCTGTTTACTGTAAGATCATATATCGGAATGTATATTATTCAACACAAATGTTGCTTACTGTTTTATTTTGAAAAAAATCATTTGGTTTCTTCATCGATGTCGCTTAATTAAATAATTTTCGTCAAGTTTGTTTCGTTGTTTTGCAGTGGTTTTTAAAATGTCTGGTTTTACACGAAACACTGTGAAAACTCATAATTCGTTAAAACTGTTTAACATAGTAAAAAGATTGCACCAAATTAGATCGGAAATTATCGATTTCGAACATTAAACTTCTCTGCTATATGGATAAAATTATTGAGTTGTAATTAACTGGCAATTCGCTCTCTTTCAGTGCAAACCATACAATTAATGTTAGTCGCGCATTTGATATAAATTAAATATTATTTGAGGCAGTTGGTGCACTCTCTATATTCGATAAAATGCATGCACAATCGATTGAAAAAGCCCAATTAAAAGTCTTCATAGTAGGGTTCGTTATTCAGACCTGCGTCATTAAACTCCCCATATGCGTAGTAGCGGTCGGCTTTCAGAGCGACAAAATACACAACAGATACTAATTAGCCTCTTATTGAGCTTTAATCTCTTGCAAAAACAACAAATGTAGAGTTGTTAACCTCTACAAATTATATAGTTCACTGTGCCGTTGTTCCAGTTTCCATTACGATCACAATAAAGCTCTTTTGTAATAGGAACCTCCTCAGTCTGTCTTGTTCCATAGCTGTAATAATAGTCGCAGCTGATCTCTTGATCATACTCGAACTGCTGCTGTACAGTGGCTTTTTGTGTGTTACTTAAATGAAAAACATAAACAGCTAAAATATCTCTAGCAATTTTCGCGAGGGCATTAAACTATCAATGACATGCCTATTTCAATCAGTGACGCGTCTTTCCCTAAAGGCTATGATAGCAAAGTTTATCTTGTTTATCTTATTTGGTTTTCCAAATCCTTTTTACTACAGTTAGTTCCTACATGCAGTATTACGACGTTAATCAAATGAAGCTAAATACATTTGTACTAGCTGTGTCCCATTTCATCGTTTCTACTAACGTTAATATTCAATCGCTCTGATTGTATTCATTCAAACGCATTCACCTGTATTGCTATGTAATTATTGTATTGGATTAATTAAATTAATAATGTGTAGAAAAAAAGTGTGAAAAAATACAATACATTGTTTTCTACGGTAGGATTTAAACTCAAGCATTGAAAAACAGCCTACTTAAATATAATGTTAACTACGAATGCGGATCCGGAGTCCCTAAGGCGTTCTGCAAAGTCATTATGGAAACTCCTGCGACGCTGCTGGTGCCAAGTTGTGTCGGCCAAGCCTTTCCTTAGGACTAACCACCTTGCGTGGAGAGATAGGGGTATTCTGCTGCATGGGCAAAAGCTTACCTTCCAAACCATCCTCTCCAGGCTGGCGCCTGAAAAGGTCACTTCATCGACACTGCACAGCATCGACAAACCACGGGAAGCAGCAGTTTACGGATATAAGTCATGAGCTCCATTGGCAAATATGTTGGAGCCAGGGGCTGCCTATCACGGTGAGAGGAATCACCAATACTCATAAGACAGCTACCACCCGACTCAAGCTGGGCAGCCCCAAGCTTCCCGACCACAGTTGGTGTTTGTGAAGGATCAGGGTACTGCAATACCTGTAAAATGAATTGCGATTATTGTTCCAGTAAACAAACGAAGGAAACTCGCTGCTTTCAAACTGATCGCCTGGGACGTAAAAAAAGACACTGCCCCAGAATTATCGGATGACCTCCAGGCCCTCATTGAAGCCCATTGAGAATCGAAAGTGACTCCTGGATATGTGCTCATACCATGATCTCATGATCATTAACACCGTCTTTGAAATCAAACCACAACATCTTGGATCTAATCACTGACATCAGCTTAATCTTATCATCACCACGTGATCTGCCATAAGTACATTCTTCTGACTCGAGGATTTCAAAGCGCTAAGAGCGATACCGATCACTAGCTGGTTTGCTGCAAGCGCTCCCCCAGCAAGAGGAGCATTCAAGCGTACAGATCTACCCAGAGTACAGAACATAGACTAGCACGGAGGTGCGCAAATGGCAATCGAGAGCCTGTCCCCAGGAAATGCTGCAGGGTAAGATACCAACAAAGGTCATCAAATGTAGCAACAGTGTGCTCCTAGATGCAAAACCTCATATGTCTTATGCTAAAAAGAAGGACCAGTACCTCCAGTAGGAAATGATAGATGCCAACATCATCAACCTGTACAAGGGTGACAGAAACGATTGCAACTACAGAAGGAAATCCCGCCTTAATGTTGCGGCTCAGGTCTTTGAGCGTGATGTTCTTAACAGACTGAAGAAGCATGCTGATATAGTGTACCCAGACTCACAGAGTGGGTTCCGCGCAAAGATATTAACAATGTACACCAACATCGCTATCTAGCAACTGTATGAACAGTTTAGGAGGTTCACAAGCCCCGCTCTCTGGCCGTCATAAAAAAGACTAATGCATTCGATCTTGTCAGCAGGGATGGATTATTAACCGTCCGTGCGAAGAATGGCTGCCGACCGAGACTCTTGAGCGTGATTCTATTGTCACTACAACATGAAAGGTGCTGTGCAGTATGATGGCTAGTCGTCTGATGCATTCAACAATCGCAGCGGCGTCAAAAAAGACTACGTCTTCACCCTTACCATTTTCGGCATCTTCTTTGCTGTCCTGTTGCGGCACGCCATTGAAACTTTCGCCGATGGTTAAACCAACACTCGGGCAGACGGCAGTTTGTTTAACATTCTTGACTGCAGGCAAAAAGCAAAGTAAGAGAGATGATGACCAGGGACATGATGATTGCAGATGACGCTGTTTTCGTGACCTACACCGAAACTTAACTGCAGGGAATGTTTAATCAGTTAACAAAGACATCTGATGAAAGCAGCCTGAAATTATGCCTAAAAACACAGGTGATTGATCCGCATGCCGAACCAACCCACATCATCAACTATTAGTTAGAGGTCGTTCACTGTCTTCCATGCGAGTGAGACTTAATCATTGAAGTCTCAATGTAAGCAGATATAAACCAACGGATATACAAGGCCTAAACAACTCTGGCCAGGCTATCTTAGATAGCGTGGAACAACAGCATGCTAACATATAAATAGTTGTGTACAAGGCCTGTACGATAAGATCGTTGCTGTATGCCAGAGAATCCTGTACCATGTACGCATCCCATAAGAAAAGGCAAAGCGCTTCCCATATGTGATGCGTCTACTCCGTCAGCGTCGAATCAAAAGGCTCGGCCATGTGCGGCGTATGGACAATGCCCTGTATGAAGAGCTCGCTGAAGGCAATAGATAAACTGGCCGACCACATCTCCGTTTAAAAGACATCTGCAAGCGCGACCTAAAAACCATTGACATAAACCCCAGCACATGGAAAGCGCTTGCCCGGAATGGTACAAATGAAGATGTGCTGTGTATGTTGGACTTTCTGTGGTAGAATACGCCAGCTTTCCAATTACAGACGATTACGCAGGTAGCTGTTACCGGTAGTACAATCCGCCTTATTATGCGCAAGATGCGGCGAAAGTTCATTCCCGAATAAGCGTGCGCATCCACTGTAGACGCTGCAAAATAAATCTACAGACACAAGCAGCCTGACGCTAAATAAACGATAGTGTCATTCTCAAGGGACGCAAGTCCATTGTCTCTCCAGACCCACGGACGTGAACAACAACTACAATTAAGCCTCGTGATCCTGAATGCATTTGCGTATAGCAAATTCATGTGCATTGTATTTTATAAAAAATTTCGAAAAATACACGCAATAATGTTTTGCATGCACACGTATCTAATCTACTTTAGTTCTTGCATTAATTGCAAATTGACATATGTCAGCCAAAAAAAGCACTCAGCAAAAAGCTCCAGAAGAAGCATTTATAAATCTTATTGATTACTAATTATTTTGCAGTATTTGCATATGTTTCTTCTTAGTGTGTACTCTTCTGCATACTTGACTTTATGCAATTACATCACATCAAGTAAATTATCACATTTTTACTGATATGCTAAATTTGCAAGTCTGATGAGTATCGATTACGACTCAAGACATCACCAAAGTCTGAGCGAATTGTTTTTAATACCGCCGCTTTGTAAAAAACTTATCAATGAGAAGCTATACATGAATATATAAACAACTCCCGTTTCATAACGATATATACATATATGTTCATAATATATTCAGCCCCAGCGTCTTAAAGTGAAAAACCGTATGAATAAATTATGTTTTGTTGTATCAAAATAAAATTAAAGGGCGAGCTGTTAAGCAAAATAGTACTATGCTGCACTTTGTTCCATTTTAGTCTGACCTTGCTATTTCTCTGCACTTGAAATACTCAAATAGGTAGATACGTGACTTGGTCGTTTTTAAATTAATAACTTGGATTGACTTATATGTTGTCAATACATCCAGAACTGAACTCTGATCCTAGATCTTACTGTAAATTGATTTGACGTTGGTTATCAGATGAATTAAACAGAGTAATTAAGTAAAAAAAAATAATTGTCATATGATATTAATTAATTTACTTGCGACCTGTGTTCCAACAATGCACGTGATTTTCTTCATGAATAAAATAAAGACCGTATCACCATAACAGAAAATCTAAAAACAGTATACGAACAAATGGCATTTACAATTCCTTTGTTTATGTTACTTGAGATGATATGCTGATGTATTGCAATTTCGTACAAATCTGATAATTAGAGGTATATTATGAAATTGAATTTGAAATATTCATGTATACATTTTTTTTTAATATTCATGCATTCAAAGAAGATAACGCACCAGTATATCGCCCAGCGATTATATCACCAATTTCCTGCAAGTCTTTAAAATCGTTGATAAAAAAGCTCTCGTGAGGAGGTTCGCTGGCAATGTCGAGTTGTGACTGGCGGCCTATGGTACGGCCAATACCAATTGAAAATATTCTAAAATGTGCTAACTCTGTAACATAGAATTTATAATCCAAACTTATCATCGATGTTTCACTTATCGGTCATAAAACATATTTGTTGCATTAATTAAACCACAGGCCCGTTCGCTTTCATTATTTTTAACCGTAACACATCAGTCCGAAAAAGTGATCTTTAGTGACCGGTTATTAAGTTTAATGCGAAACATCAATTATAATGTTATTTGATATATATCCGTGTAAATTAATCAACACTTTTTTTCGCATGAATTTTTAGGATTGGGTTGTGTTTTTGCTGCACAACGATACTTTGTTTTGTACTTGACATTTAGTGGTTGTCATGTAAGAAAAATATATGATAATTATTATGAAGCCTACTGCATCATGCTAGGAATCAAGGAGTCCCATAACGTTAAAACAGGGCTAAACATTCTTATTCTTCTTTCACATGATAAGTTTCATGATGCAAACAAATCACCATTAGTCACAGCGGTATTAATATTTTGTTAAACAATCGTACTAAAATGACATCCCAGCACTGGCAAAAAAGTAAGATTGTTGTATATAGGAATTGGGTGATCTGTCTAACCGTTCATGTGGCATTTGGGGTTCTTGTAGAGGCCATTACTAAAAAACTTCCAAGAGTTTAATATATTAATATATTTCAATGAAGGGAGTTTAAATAAAATTAGAATCATAACTCTTGCTACCAAAACTGAATGGTTATTGCATTGTTAATTTGTAGTACTTAGAATGATTTTTTCCAGTGGCTTCACTCTTTTTCAAAGATAATGATTTAAAAAGTATCTATAATTAAAAGAATATACGAATAAGCCACACCCGACTTGCAAATTGGTACCCCGAGATTTCAGGATTTCTTTTATTCTATTTTTGCTTGCATTATTTTCCGCCGTTCCCATAAGTAATAAACTCACACCGTATTAATTACTTAGCCTGCTTAGTTATGTCTGTTGAGCTGGTTTACTACAATTGCTAAATTTAAAACTGACTACTGCCTTTCATAATCAGAAACAATGGTAAACAGAGGTAAAAATAAGTTAAAGACACATTCCCAAAACAGTTATGTGGTCCATTCAGGAAACAATCTTCGGATTTGTCCAGCTTTTTCTACCGGAGCTAGCCGACCCGTGTATTAGCAGCTTTCATGATGTTTTTTTAAGTTATGTATCTGCTTTACGAAATACCGTACGAAAGTACTCATATTGACGCCAAGACATAAGTTTCAAGAATAACTTCAAGAGTGATTGGGTTTATAACGATTTTATATGGTGATTTGTAAATATACATTTAAGATGAAACCCGCATATGTAGGACACAGCCAAAGTGTCCTCGTTCACATTAGTTAATGGGATTAATAACATGATTTTCATCAACAGATTACTTACAAAATCCAAACAAAAACACACTCGCGTTTACATGTATTGCGGAAGATTTACGTCGCAATCTTAACATTGAAGATATTAATAAATTAGGATCAATTTTGTCGAATATATTTCATGATTCACTTAAGTAAGTTGATACAAGATGACCTAGAATATCCAATTAATGATAAGTATATGACTTTATGTAACTATTATGTTATTGAGTACAAAACAGTAATAATAAACAACAAAAAAAAATAAATAAGGTTTTCATACATTTAAAAACATGTCTTTCAAACTTCGTATGTCATCTAGGAGACCACACGCTTAACATTTAGTTGGGTCAAATGTTTTATACGCCTTTTTGCCACATATATATGTTTAAAAAAAAAGTTATATTTAAATGGCAAATGGCACCGACGAAGCATCCTTCACATGGGCATTCTAAATAATAAAAATTACGAAAATTGGTTGAGTGTAGTTCATAAACAACTGTTTTAATTGAGTGCAACAACTTAAATACTGCTACCATGCTTAAAACATCAAATGATAACCATTACACTTGAATTGGAAGAAGCCAGTGAACAAGGCTGCGATTTTAATCACGCGTATTATGGCTTTTGCAATGCCGATTGTTTTATATATTGTTTTCAAACCCATAATTGAAGTATCTAAAAAGCTCTGTTAATAAGGATTATTTGCACTTATAATTTGACATACAGCAGGCTAGTTAAATGCTTCCACGTGTAGAATATCACCGAAGTCAGAATTCTCAAATTGTGTTTGTGAGTGTGATTGTTGAAGAAATAAAGAAACAAAAACTAAATAATTAAGTACATTATGGGATTCAGTATCATATGTGTATGGACTTGAGACTACGTCAACGGCTTCCCTACTGGTAGTCCATAAAAATACTTATTGTTGATCGACATAAAAGAGACCGTGAGACCAAAAAATAGGTAAATATGTAAAACAAACATGAAAACGGTCGTTCAATGGTGTGCTTATAATGCTTTTTAATGTAACGACATCATGCCTACACATAGCTTTGAGTTCATTGATCTTTCCAAACCGTTGCGCCATTGATCATGATAGTACGAACACAATACATTCGTTGATTTAGTAACTCAGCGACATCTTACACGCACGAGTATCTTTAAATCCTCCAATCTGAACAGGAATTGAAGTATTTTAGAATTAAGATTTGTAAATTCAGATGGTTACCATTGACTTAACTCGCAATGTTACATGTACATGTATCATAAGAGAGATTTACTATACAGCACGTCTTTGAAGGACAATATAAATCCACACCTCTAGTAAAAGCCAGCAAGTAATGACGACAGACGTAACGATGAATATCACGGCTAACGTATTTCGCACAATGCGCTTTTTACTTTGTTGATGTCTTGTTTCTGTGACGACATTCCAGATATTGTGGATTGCTTGGCAGAGATGCACACCGTTCATGATCAGGATCACCTTACAAGGTCGGTCCATGCCTTTGATGCCAGGGAGGTGAAAGACAAATAGGCACATACCGATTGTTTCTGATATACTAACAAGGAGCCCCTGAAAATATTTGTTCTGCATTGTTAAAATGTTGTTCAAAACTTGCATCACGAAACAGTCTTGGTCATATGCTGCTAAGTTTTCTGATTTTTCGGAGACAGTCCTAATGCACTATTACTTGTTTCAGATTTATTATGACTAAGCAATCACCTACCAGTAACACGTAAGGCTGGCACTACAAGCACTAAAGTGTTACTGTTTAAATAGTTATCATAAGTTAGCATTGACTTGCACGTAAACAAATAATGCTGGTATTATATGCACTTAAATATTGCAACTTGTTTAAGATGTATTAGTGCATAGCAATAACGTAGCAGTAACGTAAACCGCTAAATCTATATAAAATATCATAACATTACATAAAAAATATATTTTATAACGTATAGCAATACCAATAAATACTGGCACTACATGCAGAATATGCCAACTGGTTTCAGATAGATTTTAGCTTAGCAGTCACTTACCGAACACCAATTGTAATGCATGCCCTAGAAGGTGTCTGGTTTACGATACATTATACATTTATCCAGTTAATATTGTTGCGCGTCGTCTGTGGTTCCGTATTCTTGTCAGGAATATTTCAATATAATTACTAATGTGGTTTTATGCTTATTTATTAAAATGAGGAAAACAAGTCAGTTTCAAACTTCATTAACCTTTTATTCTTTAACGTCGAAATTCATAGAAGGTATAATTTGACTAACACAAGGTAAACATTAAGTGTGCAATTTTTCTTCAAGGTTCAAATACATCACACAATACTATAACTTCTCACGAATAAGTCATATATTTAAACAACTCTCTCACGCAAGTGTCCAACACTCATTCCCCACAAAAGTATAAGTTTTAAATAAATGCGCAATCCTTAATATATTAAATATAAGATATCTTTATTTTTTTGGGGTTAAAGTATTTTATATAGTTACACTAGTTATATGAATTCAGTTTATATTAAGTTTTTCTAACAAGTTTCGGAATATTTAATAAACGATTTGATGCCCTTGATGTTATGGCCATTATTTGCCATCGACCCAAAAAGTGGGTCAGTGACCAAAAAAGTTGGTCATCGTGACTTCGATCGACTATAAAAATGTTCATGAACCCTCAAAATGACATCACCCAAAAATACATAGCCATATCGGATGTTGAAGAACATTTATGTAAAATAAACTATGGGCGCTTAGAGAGATGGATACACCACTTTAAACAAGTATTAAACAGAGATTTCATCATATCTAAAAATAACCTGCTATTATTAAAATAGGCATGGGGCAAAGATGTAAAGGTATTGTCACCAAACGTTATAAGAAGCTTAAAATGTGCAAAAACTTAGACATCGTAACATGAATTTAAGTTAACACACAGAAAGAACAACAACAACAGCAAAAGTGGAATTTACAGTTAATGGTTGGAATGTTTTTAAACGGCTATGTCTTTTATTTGTATGATGTTCTTTGAAATTAACAAGTTCACATGCAAATTAAATCATGGCCGCTTCAATACATGAGTTGTACAGCAAAGTGTAAGTTAAGTTTAATTCATAATATAGTCAAATATGTTAAATACTTTAATGTTCCTATATGCAGGGCATATCAATATCATCCAAAGAACGAGTGTTGCTGATACTTGATGCATTATATGGTATTTCGTGATATATGTATAATTTATTAGCAATCATCAGTAACGATTATTGCTGGTACTACTTTCAGTATATGGAAAGTAGTTTAAGATGTATGATTTCTTAGAAATCTATTACCATTAACAAGCGTCGCTGTTTCTATATAAAATTGAAGATAACTGATTAAACACGTATTAAAATTTAAACATCTCTTAACAGTACGGTGTAACGAGCTATTATAGAACTACCGTCCTATTTCGCAGCTGGTTGAAATTGCGTTATAACTTATACGCGTTTGAAACGTGTTAAACGTGTTTAATCGATGTTCAATTAAGAAAATTGCTGGTTCTACCTGCACTATATGGCAAGTTGTTTTAGATGTTATTTAACCTTTTACCATTTACGGAAATGATGGTACCGCCTGTACATTTAGGCATATGGTTTACTTTTCAGATAAGGCTTTATTTGAACTATTTATTTCAATTTTAAATAAGCAAACATCTACCAATGACGAGAAGTACTCGTACTACCGGCGGCATACGTTAACTGGTGTGCACAATATATAAACTTGAAAACACTTTACGTGCGATAGCATAAACTCACTACTACGCCCTGAAAAACCAGCATAAGAAAGCATATTTACCAATATTCGTTTGGATTTTCGTGGCCAGGGGGTATTATTCCGGAAAGCGCCATGCCAGATGCCCCGCATCAGGTTGACTACGCTCGGCACGAGCACCATAATAAATAGCATGACGAAGCGAACGTTTCTCATTTCAGAAGTCTGTTTCATCTTGTTGCTGATAGTAAAAACGCCCAACTTGCTCTCAATTAAGCAGACCAGGAAAATAATCCCAGCAAGACGCTGCTCAACCACTTCAGCACTTGCGTTTGGACGGTCTGCCGATGTCAGCTGGCAAGGTACCTAGACAATTTACTCTAAGAAGTTCTTTTATTGTTCTATGCATACAGTTTAAATATGGAATTTGAATACAGACGTATTTCCAGACAATGTGAATACAGACGAATTTCCAGACAATGTGAATGTAAGAAACATGTATGATAAAGCAAAATGTCCATAATCAAACATTATTAAAGTATTCTTAATAGGAAAATGCCGGATGCCAAGCTGGAATATTGGTTTTTTTTAAAAATATGTCCATTAAAATGGCTTCCATGGAAGCGTATTTTCAAAATTTTGGAGTTTCGTTTGTAAATTAAACTATATTGCGTTTTCAAAAAAATATTTATTTGCAATTTTTAATTTTATTAGATCAAGGCTGACTTTTTTCCTCATGCAACATTTAAATGGTCACTACGAGAAAAATATTCTTCCATTTTGACTGTCTGACTTCGTGATAGTTACTCAAGATTGCTCAGGATGCAAACAGAGCATTCGAAAAATTAAGGTTTGCAATGTTTACAAGATCAAACATGGAATATTAAGCGAATGTAAACAGGCCATAGACCAGGATCTTAAAATTGCACTACATTCAACATAAGTCTTCGGCAACCAGTCGTTCGGTCATGCATCGGGCTAGCTATTAAGCACTAAACGAATGCATCTTCAAAGGAATTCTCAAAAATTCAAATTTAGTATAAACATGTAATTTTTGTGGGGAATAAAAGTCTGCATTAGAAACCATTACGATACGTATTCTACCTCTAGCATTGGAACAGTTTGGAAAATACATAGTCCTTCATCCTTGTTTATATTAGGTCCTTCTGGAATACACTTACTTCTACCTAACTCCAACATGATACGACAGCGGACCTAATACGATTTCCCATCATACTGTTACGCAACCAACAATATTACTTTATAGCAAAAACAAGACATTGATGCGAAGCATGAAAGTGGTGCCATGTTGCGGCCTTATATTTCGACAAAAAATAAAAATACATGTAGGCATAGTCATTCTCTCTAAAAATAACACATGTTTAGTTACTCATTTTAAAACCTCTGACATGTGATACACGCTTACATAAAGTAATTTGTTATTAAGGCAGTTGAATTTTAAGTAACTTATCGACTGGTTTAGGCGAGTACCGTCGGTTTTAATGTCGGAGTCACAAATTGATCATTTTTAATGATTAAAAAAGACACCATGTGTTCAGAATGTAAACCTTTTGTGAAAGCAGATTACTTTCGAATATTACAACATTATGTAATTAACTAGAACACTATGGTGGAATGTGCAATTATTAACAACGAATACCAAATTACACTATGTACCAATTTAAACAAATGCTGAGATGGGACACTACAAATGAACTAAGAAATCAGGAAAACTTCAACCACAGAAACTTCAAGACATTATTCACAAACAGTAAACAGCCGTATGGCAATATGCAGCGTAGTAGGAAAGCAGTCACTAATTACATACACATTTTTATGTGCGCTTTTGTTTAATCATAATTTATTTGGTTAAACTATTTTATTTTTTCCGTTGGATCATAACATTATGCTCCATGTTCATTAATTGAGACAATGCGCCACAATTTAACTAGCTGCACTCGCTTACAAGAGATATTGGTGGCCCATCCATTGCAAATGAAATGAAATGAGAAAGACAATTTACAAAATAAGTACGGCAGTTCATAATCGTCGTAAAAAGGTTGACATGAAACCTTCTTCTTCATCCGGATCGGATGATTATAAAAGATATTTATAAATTAAACTTACATACTACAAGTATTCATGCTGTAATCGTTCAATTTGTCAAGGACCTTAAGTACGGTGATTATTGATGAGCTTAACGTTTCTTGACATAAATCATAGAAACTTTGTGACTTTGTGAGTATTTTACAACTGTGAAATCTGGTGATGCACATAATCAAGAAGAGATTTATAAACCATAATGTAATTTGTTTAAATGAGTTTAAGACCGACTTACGTGCGCTGCACCAAAGTGCTACTTGTTTAGATAACATCCTGCTATTTGTAACCTGATTTACTATTTCAGCATATATATTTAAAATTTTACTTCAAGTGTTATAAAGAATAAATTAATTCAATATAACTGTTTTGAAATGATGTAACTGATGTTATGAGCAATACACAGTCTTTCTAGTTTACCTGTTTGTTATATTATTATAACATATGTCAGTTCTGTTATATATTTATGTTGTTAACGTATTGATATTTGATCACTTCATTGATAAACGTAAATTGATGCTGCATATTTTGAATGCATTTAGTTGACATTGTTTTGTTTTAACCTATTTTTTTAGCTCGATTGCATCGAAAGCCTAAGGCTTATTGAAACGCTCTAGAGTCCGTTTCCTGGGTCTAGAACTAGTACTTGGTGTCTTGGGGAAAACCTAGAGAACTCTCCCACAGTGAGGATCGAACCCATGACCACCCAGTCGCTAGGACACCTTATCCATTACACCACGGCGAAATCTTTTGGACACTATAACGCATTCTATTCAGTATATTTAATCAGCATTTCGTTTGGTAACTTATGTATTGGTACATCTGTGGAAAAGCTGGCCTGATAGCTCAATTTAATTTATTGTATTATGTGCATCATCAATTATGTCATTTATTTCGTTACTAGACCTACCTTGGCTTGTTTGTTGCGATGTTTTGCTTACTTGAAGTTCTAAAAATCTATTTCATGGTAAATCTAATGCTATTTATACAAACTGGATTGAATTTATTTAGTAATATTTGTTATCTAACATATTTTTTTATGTCACAAAGTTATTGGCAAAAACCGAATAAGTTGACGTATTAACTTTAAAACGTTATTAGTTATACAGAACAATATTGTGCATGCCCCTGTCAAATCCTACTTTTGTATTATTTAGCTTCACAAATGTATTTCCTTTGGAATTTCAAGTTCATAAGTGTTTGATACGGTATGAGTGTGTGCATGTACATCATTATTGAGGGCTCTCAGAGCCTTTACCATTTACCCACAAGCGCACGACTGACTTTATATTGTATAATATATTCAACGCTGTTAAATTGATCTTTGTTTTTTTAACGGCTACTGAATCTATTTTGCTTTATTTTCGCTAATATATTTTATATAAATATCATATTGACGTAACTAATCTGCTAATAGTTATCCATGGAACTGTACTAAAGTATTATGATGCTTATAAAGAAAATACAGTTTGTTTGTTTTTTCAATTATCAGATCATGTCGGCTTGAGCACATTATTTTACCAAGGATTCGCCTTAAAACAATTTCTTTTTTAAAACATGGTTTTAAAAGTATTGATTTTTCCTAAAATACTGTCTTATTAGTGGTAGATTATGATGCGGTCAAATAAAATCACAACTTTAAACCAGAAATATCTACAACAGATAACCAGCATGCGTCGGTTGAAGTAACATTTTTTAGGTAATTACGTTACAATCACGCGCTGTGCTTGGTATCTGCTAAATTAATAATTTATGTACAATATACAATTTCATGTAAATGCTTCACCTTCGCCGTTCTTGATAAACAGATATGTTATACCTGAAAAAAATCAGAATTACATGAAACCTGTATTTACCGAATCAGTGACAACCGAATACGTCTCTACATCGAAAATCCGCTAAAGTAACACTTTGTTAACTCTGTATTAATATTAAGACAATAAGAAATTCTTACCCTGTCTTAAAAGTTTATTTATCAGAAGTTTGATATTATGAAATATACAAGACCAGATTAGACTGACACAAGTGCACACAGTGAGTGCACTTACAATTTTCGTAGCGATAACGGGACTGTCGTGCAAGTAGCTATAGTATGATTAAACGTCAACGATAAACATGTGATAGTATTATTAGTCGGTTGTGCTTTACGCTGCAAATTGCACGCAGCTATGTTTACAAAAAGAGGTGTCGTGAGTTGTTGCAAACTGTTTATGACCGCTAGATATTAACACATAGTGTATTCTTTATCCTTACTCCTAACGTCAGCAAGTTGAAACTTTATGTAAATCATTAAATGCTTGACTGAGTGAAAATTTTTGAACACGCATGTACACGATTTACACTTTATTGTATGCAAATAATAATACTAATAATAACAATTACAATAATAATAATAATAATAATAATAATAATAATAATAATAATAATAATAATAGTAATAATAATAATAATAATGATAATAATAATAATGATAATAATAATAGTAATAATAATAATAATAATAATAATAATAATAATAATAATAATAATAATAATTATAATAATAATAATAATAATAATAATAATAATAAATATATTAATAATAAAGTATCATTATTATTATTATTTATAATAATAACATTATTATTATTATTATTATTATTATTATTATTATTATTATTATTATTATTATAAGTATAAAACAGTTATATTAATACTTATATCAATAATGATTATTATAATAACATTTAATCACTAACATCAAAGAATGTAAACCGTTGTTGTAATTAAGAGTTTATTTACAGGTCGTTCCAGCGTCTTCAAGACAACATTCAGTATCGACCTGTCCAATGTAAATCACTGGCAAGGTTTCGCTTATATATAATTTAATTTACATTAGTTAAATCAACCAAAATGTTTCACAAGAAGCACATACCTACACGTAACAGCTTAATGGACTCTAAACGATCAAATTAACATCAATAATAATCAGATAATCGTTAGCAAATACTTATCACGTAATGGATTCCTTTATCATAAATCAAACTAATACCGATATTAAATAAGGGTTCATGGAAGACGGGTTGAATTTGGAAAACTTTTTTTCTCGGTAACTTAAGATATTTATTTCGGCTATAGCCAATGAGAAGAACTATGTAAACATAATTTGAATATATTTATTTTCAGAACAAATATTCAATCACAATTGATAAAAAGTGACTTATCATCTTCAACTTGCATACATAAAATAACACCGACAAACAGACAGGCGGACGCACAGGGGCAATATACATAGGGTACTGATAAAAGGATTTAAACACATAGAGATCAGTTGCAAACATACAGAAAGGAGAGTAAGACTAACAAAAAGACATGCATACACACCGACATGCAGTTAAACAGACACGCAGGAAGACAGACGGATATGAGAGACCGACTAAGAAACCTGGAATACGGTCTTTGTTTTTTTAAATTTTAAATACTTCATTATATCCTGAACATACTTCTGAGCAGCAAACAAAACTTAACTTTATAACCCTGCGATTTGCTTGCAGGATGTTCTCGTTGCTTTTGTTTATGCTGGTTGCAAAGGGCAATATTTAATACCTTCTTAGACCTTATGTCATATGTTAATTGCAATATGATGTATAAATGAGCATATAAGTTAATTAATCATCCATACATGTTCCAATCGACTGGTGAAGTGATACAAATGCAGATACCATTATCACGCTGACGCGATGTACGAATACATAATCGTATCCATATATAGTCAAATTCTATTTAACATTGACTGATGAATATGTTTCACGGTATAACGTTTCTGTGAAGTACTTTATTACGGAATACGGACAATGCCGTCAATAAAATCGCCCTTCTTTCATCAAGGGCGACACTAGACACAAAAAGCGATACACGATATTTTTCGCGACAGTCGCGGCGACGCACGATATTTTTCGCGACAGTCGCTGCGACGCACGATATATTTAACACGATATATCGCCTTTTGGGCTACCTACACAAGGGCGATATATCGTGTTAAATATATCGTGAATGATTACAGTTCGGATAACCAATTTGCTTTAATGGGTAAATAAGCCTTACTGGGTAAAACGCAGGTTTGCAAACGTATAGTCGACATCCAGTCATTAAAAGGGCGTTAATACACAGCCCGACTTCGTCGTCTGTGTAAAATGATGATATAAATTACAAACATTATCGAAGGTATACGTTGTTACTCATATTTGAATATGAGTAATTATGAATCGCGTCCAGTAATAATTACTCAATTTAATTACACTATAAACTGTAGTAAATTATATAAAACACGTCAAGCCAAATCGGTTTTATAAACTTTTTTACCAGAGTAGCTCCAGACCAGAATGTGCAGGCTGTCAAAGAATGTACATGATGATCTGAAGCTACGCATTAGCGCAAATGTCTTGTCTTTAGGATCATTTAATAACGACCAGGCTGATATTTCCGTGTTATACTTTTACCCATGTAAACATTTTTCACCCTTTAAAGGGACTGTCAACCACGACGACAAAGATAAGAAAAGTTGTATTTTTTACAAGTATTAGTTTATATTGATTTAAATATCACGACTGGTATGATACATTTCTTTAAAAAAGTTGTCATATTTTCAGTATATTCGGTAATAAATGTTACTGGGTATGTCTACCAGGTAACTTCCAGTTAACTATAAATAACGCCAGTATATTGATCATCATCGTCACGTGGTAAACCCAGGAATGCAAATTGTGCATGCGTAGTGTATTGTTTATATTTTAAATATAAAATGATCAATATACTTGCGTTATTTATAGTATGTATATCGTTATGTCGCATATTTTCGCGATGTACTTTCGATTTCACATCGCGAAATGTTATTACCTAATATACTGAAAATATGAACTTTTTTCAAGAAATGTAATATACCAGTCGTGATATTTTAATCAATATAAAATAATAATGGTAAAAAATACGGCATTTTACCACTTTTCTTTTCTTCGTCGTCGTGGTTGACAGTACCTTTAAAGCGAGACTATACGATTTTGTAAACTATTTATGAATTTATATAAAATGTGTGAAAAACTTATTATACATATATTTCAATATAAATTAAAATACAAGTTAACAAGAACATGTGTCAAAAATGCAAAATAAGCCCGATATTCAATTCTAAAATCGAAATGTCTGTACAGTCGAATTCCCTAGCATGTATATCATGCATGTACGATGTGAATCTTAATTTAAATTAACCTTCATTTTAAATTCCTGCAACGATATCTATAAAAACGACACACGAACACTAACTCCGATCCTAATAACAAGACGAATGCTTCGGTTATTGTAGGAAAATATGTACGAAATATCTTCGTCACAATCTGCTCGGGCCGCTAATTTGTCTTTGGTGAATTTTATGACATTCGTCTTCAATGTTTATTTTTTCTTGCCTATTTTGTGTTATTGTAACATATTTTTATCAATATATTACAATTTAACACATATTAAAATCGTGCATACCCACTGTAAACAATAATATTTAATTAAACAAGCGACTTGATTTTGCAAGTTTTTGAGGCTTAATGTTGATTCTGCATATACGGATTAGCACCTACCAGCGTAACGCCTGAACAGTCTGCAAGTTACTTACAGTCTGGTCTGTTGATATGCCAGTTGCATAAACCTATTTTCCAATTACGTTCTAAGCTGTAATGGATTCATGCTTTCTTCACATCTGAATGCCCGGATGAGCATCAAACAACATGAATATCAAACAAGTTTAATCCAACATCGCTATATCAAATTACGTCGCATGAACAACGACGTTGAGGAATTTATTGGTGTAGTTTACATTCAACTAATTAAACAGCATGACCATTCTGAAATCATATTTAAATTGAAGAAAGCGGAGATTAATTATGACCGCATACCCGTAAATTATATACAGAAAACACTGATCGACTGTATAAATACAATCCGATTGATCATCAAGAGTAACTGAGGCGATAACGTTATCGATAAAACCAATCACACTAAATATGCTTTCTTAGGCAAAAGGCGGAGCAATCGTTGAGTGCATTCTCATGGCTCGACGACGACAGTCCACCTGATGCTTTATGTACAGTAAAATGAGGGCTGATGACAAAATACAACTGCAAGCAATGATCAGTAATGTTACTATCCCGAAATGTTTTATGCCATTATGATGGCCTGTATGATCTATGATCTAATTATCTAATTAGGTAAGTCACTAGTGTGTTTATTTATAGGAACCTCATTGAAAGTATACTTAAAACATATTATTCTGATTCGAAACCACATTATTGTAAGGTTTGATAATGAAATACCGCCAGCGTCTTGATAAAACTAATAGGCGAAAGGCAATATATGTGATACGGATTGAAGACTAGTGTCGTAGCCAAAGACAGGAATTTAACCGACGTAAGCCTCCTCACTGTTTGTAACTAATGATTGAATGTTTACATTTATGAGATGTCTTTCTGAAGTTATTAATAGTTGTTTTAAAACAATGATTTTTTCTTCATGGTTGGCAATTACGGTCACTGCCCAATGATAATAATTTGACTGGCGAAACCTCATTGTCCCTATGTTTCAATTATAAACAAAACAAAAACAAAACATGATCAATCTTGCAAAATTATTGTCCAGCAAGAACAGTTGCACCTATAAATTGTTCGATAACTAGCATTTTAAAGTATTATGTGTCTACTTTCATGCATAAATTGACAGGGAACGCAGCAGCAGTGTGAAAGAGGAATATGCAACTGAAATAGCAAAACATCATATAACCTCAATTTGATAAACCTTAACTTCAGATTAGATTTCAAACGTATTAACAAAACATTATTAGTATTAAAGGCTAAGATATTGAGGACAAACATACAACATTTCTGATGTTAAACACCTGTCTTAATATCCATCGTTTTCCTAATGTTAATCACCTGTTGAGATAAAAACATATCTGGCATTATATAGAACCTGCTCATTAACATGGTTTAATGAATGAGTATCTAGAATTAAAAGGTAAACTTAGCAAATAGGCAATCGCGCAAAATTATCCCATCAAGCAAGCAAAGCGAGACAATCTTGACGTATTTATGCATTTGTGACAGCGCATTTTACACTAGTCGGTCTTACATAAAGCAGCGGAATCAAACGAGTCAAACTGGTTGCGTCTGTGTGTGTGTGCCACTCAAAGCTCGAAAAGCATTTTGTGTCGGAACAATTGTTCTGATTCGAAACCACATTATTGTAAGGTTTGATAATGAAATACCGCCAGCGTCTTTATAAAACTAATAGGCGAAAGGCAATATATGTGATACGGATTGAAGACTAGTGCGTAGCCAAAGACAGGAATTTAACCGACGTAAGCCTCCTCACTGTTTGTAACTAATGATTGAATGTTTACATTTATGAGATGTCTTTCTGAAGTTATTAATAGTTGTTTTAAAACAATGTTTTTTTCTTCATGGTTGGCAATTACGGTCACTGCCCAATGATAATAATTTGACTGGCGAAAACTCATTGTCCCTATGTTTCAATTATAAACAAAACAAAAACAAAACATGATCAATCTTGCAAAATTATTGTCCAGCAAGAACAGCTGCACCTATAAATTGTTCGATAACTAGCATTTTAAAGTATTATGTGGTTGTTGCGAAGCCCTTTTAAATATTATACACTTTATTGCACGCTAGATACAAACGCAGTTTAGTAAGGCGATTAACTACAAAGGCATCACACGCAATTATATAATTATTAAACACGTTTTATTGGTACGATGTTAATGCTCCTTTGGGTTAGGTTAATATTAATTTAGGTATCTATTTAAAACGATTTCTGTCAAGTTTAATTTCTTAGATCATTAGAAGAATTTGAGCATGATTCTCCACATAGTATACTGATATAACATTTGAGCTGATGTAAATGGTCTTATTATGGTCAGTAAATATACTTTGCTGTCAGCGCAAAATTGCATGAGGCATATCGATGTAACTAACTACTATTATTGACATGCATATTAGGTCTTTCTAGCACACAGACGTATATAGCAACACTGTTATATTTAAGATGAAATAATAATTATTGGTAAAACGTATAGGCCCTATACATTTTTCTAAATTAAATGTTTGATTCATTACTTCAGAGGGATTAGAAATCGCTTCCACAAATATCGTCTAGTTTAATTATAATTTTGCGTCACCGAAGTCCCGTTATTGGTAGAGCTCATGAAAACACGTTTAGATAAAACAAACAAGCACATTTGAATGAGCGTTTCGAAAACAAGACATGCGTGTTAAACAAGCGGTTAATACATACTTCTATCAGGTATTAATGTTTGTGAGAATATCGCATACAATTTTAATATGCCCATTCAATGTATATGCTCCAATTATATAATTATCACACACATGAATTGGTTCATTCGATTAAAGGGATCTTTTCACGGTTTGGTAAATTGTCAAAATTGAAAAAAGTTGTTTCAGATTCGCACATTTTCGTTTTAGTTATGATATTTGTGAGGAAACAGTATTACTGAACATTTACCATAGTCCAATATAGCCATTATATGTATCTTTTGACGATTTGAAAACCTAAAAATTATAAAGCGTTGCAACGAGAAACGATTGAATAATTTGGAGAGTTCTGTTGTTGTCGTTTAAATTAACGAAACTACGAAGATTGCTTATATAAGGTATAACATACTTGAACTGTGTATGCCTGGCGGAATAGCCGAGAGGGCTAATGCGATTTTACTTCAGACTAACTCCAGGACTCCGGGGGTCACTGGTTCGAGCCCTGGTACCGGCTACTTTTTTCCTTTTTAAATTTTATTCTTGATTTTTTACTGGAGCTTTCAAGATCCAATGTTTACATTTATCAATATAAAGCATTTAATGACAAACTTCAAAATATGCCAAAATCTGTGAAAAGGCCCCTTTAAGGGAATGGATCACGGACCACTATGGCTCCATTGTTTATATAGTATTGCCCCTGCATTAAGTGTTTGCATACCGTCAAGTGATGCAAAGATTGAAAGAAAATGATGTCTGTATAGGGCACCAACACACTGACATAAAAAGTACTGACGCTTTAGTTAACGTTTTGAGACACAGCATGTTTTAAATTTTGAACCCATTTTGTGAACAGATTTTAAATTATTATTAAAACTTAGTTGCGCATTGCTATCTTATTAATTTTGGGATATGTTATTTGTTCAGTATTTTTAACAATTGACGACGATTCAGGATACGGGCTTTCCCTATGAACGTATGTAAATTATATAACGCGATGTGTCATGTTGTAAATAATAAAAGTCAACTTTCAATCAAAATTGAAGTACACTGGGTATTACATCGCAGTCAAGTGGAAAAATTGCAAGCAGATACAAAGATGAGAAAACTACACACAATATACGGGATAGTGCATATCCCAAATTTAGAATTTAAATTCAAATCCAGTCAAAGGTAATGGTTTCATTTTCAATTCCTATTTGAAGATATGATGATACGTAATTTATCAGTGAAACACAGTTTTTATAGCAACATCGAGTTCTTATGGACTGTAACCTAACATAATTGTGAAGGAAATATTCACATGCGCTTCCATTATGCAGCTATTCTGAACTAAATTTATAGTTTATTAGAATAATGATACACGATGTAAATGCATGTAACACTGTTACATGAATGTGTCTACTTTCATGCATAAATTGACAGGGAACGCAGCAGCAGTGTGAAAGAGGAATATGCAACTGAAATAGCAAAACATCATAAAACCTCAATTTGATAAACCTTAACTTCAGATTAGATTTCAAACGTATTAACAAAACATTATTAGTATTAAAGGCTAAGATATTGAGGACAAACATACAACATTTCTGATGTTAAACACCTGTCTTAATATCCATCGTTTTCCTAATGTTAATCACCTGTTGAGATAAAAACATATCTGGCATTATATAGAACCTGCTCATTAACATGGTTTAATAAATGAGTATCTAGAATTAAAAGGTAAACTTAGCAAATAGGCAATCGCGCAAAATTATCCCATCAAGCAATCAAAGCGAGACAATCTTGACGTATTTATGCATTTGTGACAGCGCATTTTACACTAGTCGGTCTTACATAAAGCAGCGGAATCAAACGAGTCAAACTGGTTGCGTCTGTGTGTGTGTGCCATTCAAAGCTCGAAAAGCATTTTGTGTCGGAACAATTGTACCTACAATACTTAATTGATATATAAATATATATATGTATATTTTAAGTGTTGTGGTTTATACGGCTTTGTTAGCAAAACGGACACTCACGTCATCGACACAACTGGACTGCTTGTTTGTGTAGTTCATTACACCAATTTTCTCAGTGAACTTTCATAATCTCAAAATAATGTGTTCTTACCAATTAGGATTTTGTAATCCCACCATTCACTCCAAGTTGATGTCGTGTTGTTTCTGTCCGTATTATTCAGAGACACTGAAATAGCTTTAAAGGGAATTTTGTAACACAATGCAATGTCAAAAAGGATTGCAATTGATATTGTTTCCAAATGTATATTTAGTTTCTATCTAGAACTGATTCTTATACTGATATAAGAAAATCCGGACCTCAAATCGAATCGGCTTTCTTTTTCGCCGGGAAAAGCTGAAACTGCAATGTTTAGTCTGTAAGAGTTTGATTTTAAAGCACTGTATACACCGTCAAAAAAGCAGTTTGTTGTTGAAGTTTATTGTCATCTAAAAAATCCTTAGTTGCTTTGAAAAAAGAAAAACATTCGGTGTTTATCTCATCATTTCAAATATCTTAGTTTTCAAAAGGTTCACCCGGTGCTTTATTTATATAATGCATTCGAATGCTTGATACAAACAGTCATGCAATCATTTTTTTCGGCTGACGCAATTTCTGTGAATTGACACCTATTTGATGCATAAAATCGATTGTTGTTCTCCTTTTTAAAGTGTCGTTATGTTAAAATGACTTGAACAAATAAGGTGCAACAGTCGCAATATATAATTATTGTACTCGTTCGGATACAACTTCTATCCTGAATCATTTGAACTCGGAGAGAACCATCGGTAAAGTGCGTCGACCCTGAATCATTTGAACTCGGAGAGAACCATCGGTAAAGTGCGTCGACATTTGTGAATAATATCAACGGTAATACATGTTTAAATTACGGAAAAAGTAGCGTTTACAAAATGCAACATTGCAGTAATCACGAATTTCCTAAAAAACATTACAGGAGACTAAAGCTTTTTACATGTTGTATACCATTTAAGAAAACCATCGAACTAAACGCTATTTAAATCATTAAGGCTTGGGTGATCGCTTTTGAACGCTACATTCAATGCACTGAGTGAATAAACACAGCACTTTTGATTATTTTCAGTTTTAAATGGTAAAAATACTTTCACCTCATAAAACGTACACTCAGTATGTTGTATTCACGATTCATTCCATACCTAAGGCAATCTGATATTAATGAATTTATCCGAAGAAAGAATTTCATGTCACAAATTGCAAATAAAATACAGGAATAAAACATTTCGTACTATAAAATATGTTTGCTTATTCAAATTTATCATAACTTATCCTACAGATGCTTGCTTCGTATTAAGTTGTACAATAACCCATCAATCTTTCTACCCCTTGTTTGAGCCCCAATTTTTTCTTGGCTTCCGCGTCAGCGTCGGAGTCGGCATACGAGTTATGTTTTTTTTCGAAAAGCTAGTATTTTTGTTTGACCAGCGGCACATTATTGCAGAGGAGAACGTTGCCGCTAAGATAGCCCCGAGCCCATTGAAACGAAATGACAAAGACAAAAAAACACAATACCATACCGGTTCAAATCAATCATCAATAAGTCGAAAACAATAACGATTCATGTTGCAGACATTGGAAAACCATGACTTGGTTCTCATCACAATCATGCTGAAGTGACCAAGAGCCTTCGCCTTTACTTTGACTAGGGGAAACTGAACGACCGGAGATAGAAGAGGCATTTCCAGCAACGATAGTTGACAAGTTTGCAAAATTCAAAAATTTGAACAGTGACTTCGAAACCTTAACCATTAACATCGAGGTTGGCTGATTGGTATCTGCCAAGGGTTTCTGGTTAGAGAGATGATGTAGAAAAAGCTATGTGTGACTTAGGGTATGAGAAGTACACCAGTCTGGACTCTATGGCAAATAACCAGAAAGCGACAGGGAGGTGAGGAAGAAGATGAAATAGGTCACAGAGGTTTGTTTTTGGAGCCATTTATACAAATCGACAGAGAGATGACAACCCTCAATTCACTCACAAAGACCAATGAGCCCAACGCTAGTGTATAGTAGACGTTTATGTGAATCTCTGACCGAGAGTGCATAAGCCCAGGAACACTGAATACTGCAGTGACGTCTACATTTATCCGCTTCATCTAGACTCTAGTCTTCTTCAGAACAACCTTAGACCAGAAGCGGACTACAAAAGACCGTCCATACTATATGCAGAGGTAAAGAAGGCAGTCCGCAGTATAAGAGCATGAATTTATCCTGATTTAGACAATGTCTCTTCCGAGCTGATTAAGTCTGGAGGAGTTGAAACTACTGCAGCTATGACGGACCTATGCCAAAAGATCAAAATAGAAAAGTAGTGGCCCAAGGAGTCGAACCAGTAACGAGTAATCCCCCTACCACAAACGGGCAACCTCAAGGTGTATGAGAATTACCGCACCATCAGCCTAATCAGTCATTCCATGAAAATCGTGCTTCGCATTATGCTGAATCGATTGAAAAGTGAGCCAGAGGAACTACTTGCCGAAGTGCAGACTGGATTAAGAGCTTGGCGACGCACAGTTGAATAAATGTTAAACTGCATATTCACCATTGAGAAACACCTGCAACACCAAAATGAGCTCTTTCATAACTTTAAGAAAATTTTCGACCAACAATGACATGTTGGCCTACGGCGTGTTATGAGCGGATTAAACAACGACAAAAAACTCATCCCTGTTCTGTTTAACTTTTTCATTGAAAAGACTATCCATGACCATCACACATCTATCTTCATCGGTGGAAGACTCATCTCCGATTTGAGATTCTCTGATGACATTGACCTCATTGGTGGCACCAGCAGCAAACCTAAAGATCTCTATAAAAAGTGGAGGAGCATACGTGATGGAGGTCAGCACGGAAAGTTTACGATCATGATGCACATCACGACCAACTCCAACGCAGGAATCACTGTGAACGGCGAGAAGCTATAAGAAGTGACCAGCTTCAAGCACTTAGGATAAACCATATGCAAGCGTGATGCCAGTACCGTTGAGGCCCGAATACAAATTTCAATGGCGACCGCATCTATGACCATACAAAGCAGGTTGCTGACAAGCAGTTTCATAAAATTTCCCGCGAAGTACAAAATTAACAAGTCTTTCGTAGTCTCCATCCTACGATACTGCTTCGAGATCTGGGCGCTTTATGCAGACACAGAACGCAAATGTATCCGAAGACTGTACCTCATCTCCTACACAGTAAACAAAACCAACGAGTACGAGTTGAACATAGCTGTATCACGACGACAGATATTATGGGATTGACACATTACGAGGAACGACTCTAGAAACACGACTTGTCCAGGGCAAGATAGAGGGACGTCGACGTGGAGACCGTCGGAAGGAAAGTTGGTTGGACAATTTTAAATAGAGGACATCCATTCTCATGCATAAAACATTCTTAGCAGCACACAAGAGACCTGACTGAAGGAGGATTCCTGTATTGTCGTCCCTTGTTTTCTGTCAACGGAATGATGATGATGACTGTGAAAAGCTCGAGCATTGGCTGAACGATTTCAGTTAACACGTTAATTTGCTTTCTTATAATGGATATGTTTTATGAGTCTATAAGCTGCATAAACGTAATTCATTTATGTGCCATTTACGTCCACCATTTTTATTGGCGATGTTCTTTAAATGGACATAGTGTGCATCCTATTTCCAATCATGCATATACAGATTATACCTAAGTTTAAGTATGAAAAGGGATTAATAAGAATACGTTTAGTTAAATTCTAATGTATATTCCAGTGCTTACACAGAATAACCCATAAGGTAAACAACGCGGGTCAAACTAGACACTATCGGTACAATTAAACTATATTATAATGCAATTTTGCTTTTATGATTCGGCAATCTTGCGGGAATCATATCAGTTAGTTGTGGCCTTATAAAATAACGAAACTCTAGCATCAATTAAAAACCATATAGCTTGGCCATTCATCTTAATAACTTAGAAGTTTGTAAACGGCGTGCTCAATGAGGTTGTTATTACATTATATGGGTGATATTGTTCGAGAGCTTAACCTTGAACACTTTACATATGCCTCTTTATATTGGGATTTCGAATATAACATGATGGATGCTATCTTTTCGTGTAACGCTTTGAATAGCAATGTTCATGTTTCATCTGCATTGTTTCATCTCTGCTTTCATTGCGTCTTGTTCGGACAGTTCTGTATACATGTTTCGATTGTTTTAAATCAGTCATTTTAGTTTTGGCATTATGCTTGATGTTTATTACTGAAGGTAAAAACCTGATTCGAAGTGTTTGTTCAATACACGCTGACCATCTGTGTTTGTTCAACCATCACGGCAGAGTGGTACAATACATGTGTTCTTCTTTTTTACGACTTATTCTGTTTAACATAAATTAAAAACTTTTTGTCTTATTTGGGTTTGTGTTTCGGATTAGATAGAAATCCCTTTGTGATTACCAAAGATTCAATATAAATAGAACCAGAGAACATAAATTTCATCCGGTTTATTTCAAATGTCGAAAATATGATTTATTGTTATAGTCAATAATATTCATTTTAATTTAAATGTTGATTATCATCCTTACAATTCATTGAAACTTTTTTCGTATAGGCACACGCTGTATGTTGATGCATGACTTGTAACATATACAAACAACAGTGAAAGCTTTAAGTATTTATCTCCGCTACAATATGCATATCCATTTGGTTCAAATACGTAGATAAGTTTCTAACGAACCCACAATACAAATAAAGAAACAACTCAACTGATATATACTGAACATGCCAATATTTTCAAGGTAACACTGTTGCCTATTTGAGACTGCTAGAACTGTAAAGCTTTCCACTTCTTTGAAAATATTGTAGAAGACCTTGACATATTTGCGAGGCGGTATCTCTAACAACATCATGATGAAATTAGTTTGGGGTGACAACAACTGGGCATTGTTGACCAAACGATTGTTTCTGGAAGGACTACATGTCAATCAATATTGTTATTATACGGAAATGTTGTATGCGTTGATTTGTATGTGTTGTCTTTGTTGATAACATGTCTTACCCAATTGAAAGTTCTATTACTTATTCTGCTTTTAACATAATTTACATGCTCTGCATCTCTTTGGACGATCAAAGTGTATATAAATATATTTAGTATGTATGCGTTGTTAATTTGTATTTAGTTTAAAATAGTTTGGTTCTTTGTAAATGTGAATACAAGTGAGTATCATATTTTCGAAATTTTCTAGTTCTTGACTTGTATGGGTTATATTCTTGTTGATGGGAACATATTCACATACTACAAGAAACGAATAAACGCCTAACGTTCAAAGACCTCAAATGAAATAAGTTGCATATTCATTAGAGATGTTTCTAAATCATAAAGTGCAGCACAATAGATTTACAGTAATTATTTAAAATAGCCTTTACATACGCAAATTTTAAAAGACAAGATTTTTATATCTTCATTAAATTACCACAAACGTCTTCCTATCTGGGTACATATGAACGTGAATCTATACAACGAGTACTTTCGGAAAAGAACACACTTAAGAAAACACTGTAATGCGTGTATGCATTCAATTAATTAATATTTGTAACATGTTGTCTTAAAACAGTACTTTATTATGTACAAGCACTTTGTAGAATACGTATTTTCGTTATGGATACAACGCAATCGTGGTCTCAATCCAGAACTGAAAAGCTGCCACCTTTGCATATACACCAGTGTATTCTGGTAAAGCACACTTCTCTCCCCAGAATACTACGCCCATCACGTAGTAAAGACCCTCAACTCTGCACACCAAAGGTCCGCCTGAGTCTCTATGACAGGCATCGATGCCTCCCTCCATATATCCGGCACAAACCATGTTCGGAGTTATCTGTGTATTGTAACTTCGTTTGCAATCCTCATCATCAATTAAACGAACCTCTGCTGCGTCAAGTACAGTCTGTCCTGGAGATCACATATTATATATATATATATTATATAATTACATATATATATTATATATACGTGTGTATCAAAACTCTAACGTTTGTCATAACACATATATGTATTTGTTCTCTAGGACGTGTTCAGTATTTTCCTTCATTGACAATATCGGTGTAAAACATTATTTGTAATACACGTTTTATAAAAATTGCACATAAACATTCAATTACAACAGTTCACAAACATTCAACCACAACAGTAAAACGTTTAAGTACATTCTTAGTTGCTTTTAGGACCAACAGTGTAAGTCCATCGTCGCTTGTTGAGTATGGTGAGATGTCCATCGTTTACAGTACGTTTCACACCGTCTCTACCGTAACCGATACGCAGGTTTTGATAAATCTTCATATAAATAATCCTTCGGTTGATATTTGTATAAGCAGCTTAAGCCATTTTGGTTCACTACATATAACATTCAGTTAAGCTCTTAATAGATTTTACATAATAGTCTTCTACGAGGTTTGTGCAAAATATTTCCATGTTATCTAATTGGACCACGTCCCAGTGATAATATATTTGTAAAAACAATCATGGTAATTTAATTTTTATTTGAAGTTTTTGTATTCAAATGGCAAGAAGTGGTATATTTGGTAGCTATCATCGTTTGTTGTTTAACATTTTTTAAAATGTGCTTCCAATGTTTAATACATTTCAAAATCATTACAGTGTGACCGACCCGAATCCACCCATGAAACTTTATACCACATTATACTAAATTGCTCACGACTGACTGAAATTCGTGAATTTATTATTTTATATTTGATACAAATAAATAGCATTGTAAATGAAGAACAAAAGAAGCAGCTAAACAGAAATAAACATAGATAAATTATAGGAAAACTGTTTCTTAACCGTTTCCATATGTTAAAATAAGTGTTTTATTTAATAGTATTGTGTGAGCTGTGGTGTACATAGGCCGACTAACAATAATGGTTATATCCATTATAAAGTGAAAGAAAAAAGAGAGTGTATCCATATAAGTCGACGTACTTCTTTTAAGGGTTATTTTTTGCTGCATACCATATGTTTAATCTTTTGAAAACATGACTTAGGAGTGTCTTGTTTTGTCAATGGATTTAATGATTTAAAGATGTATTACTCGATACCTTGATTAACATATGTCTGTCGACGAGTAGGTGGTTTCCATTATTTGGATATCGTTTTGTTGTATTGGCGTCAGCACACTTTATAAACTAAAGAAATACAATCTAAATATACGTTTGAAACTTCTCGACCATAACCATAATCTGACTGACATTTGTGTTGTTGTAATTTTGTACTTCTGTTCGAATGAAATAACATTTATGCCGACAATTGATTTAGATCAGCCAGTTCAGTTTTTGTTTTTTGTTGGATGCTTGTAACTGAAGGTAAAACTCCGAGTCGATTGACTCCAAGTATTTGTTTAATACATCCTGACGCTGACCTTCTGTGTTTGTACCTCCATCAAGGGCCAGTGGTTCAATACATTTGTTCTACTGTTTCAAGCAGACAAAATTAGACATTGTCATGAAAATATTGATGAACCATGTAATTGATCTTTCAATTACAGCAATTATGTACCTGTGGTAGAATTTAATGACGTTCTTCCCCATCCAGAGATGTGACATGTGAGCCCAGTCTCGTAATGCATGCTAGCATCCGGCAGACAAGCTGGCTGTACTTCGTCATTAAACTGTATACCATACCCATTGTTTAATTTCACCTTTATCAGGGCGATGTCATTATCGTGGGAAGAAGCTACATATGAACAAAAACGAAACACAAAAAACAACCATTACCATTTCACATCTATATGATTAAATGTACGTGTAGTATTATGTTAATATTTCTGAATAAGAAACATCTCGCCTTATTTTGATACGTTTATTTACTTAAATAATTTGGTGGCGACATACTTTGAAATAAGTGGCAATATACGAATAAATCCAATCACATGTATTTCTTTATTTAAAAAAATAACAATATGGCTGTCAACCCTTTACCCTTAAACAAACCATGTTAAAGTCTCTAAAAAACGTTTATACGTAGTAGCTAACTCATATGTTGATATAAAATTTAGCATAACTGCATACACATTACGTTAAAATTGACTAATGCAATTCGTGACACAACGGAACACCATACTCACAGTTATAATTAGGATGTTTGATAAGTTGCTCGAATTCGAACTGTTCTTCAAAGCTATAATTGTTCAAAAGGTCGTGGCCACCTGTATAAACTCTAACGTCACCAGAACGATGGTGTCTGTTCGTGAAAGATATATGTTAGTTAATGTATGCCTATTCTTTAATGATATACTTAATATGAACGTGTTATTGAAACTTCCGTGTAAATATTTATTCTGATATTTTAAATTAAGAATATGGGGTTGAAACAAAACCACTATGACGTTAAATTGTATCAGCACGATCGTAACCATGACAATACCATATCTATACATGAAGATGCAAACATACGTAAAGCAGTGGGCAGCGCTAAGGATCCAACGGTTGTTCAAAATGATTCCACCACACGTTTGTTCGAACGAATGTTGTCTTGAACCCTTCTTTCTTTTTCGCATTCGAATTCCAGCCTGCCACGGATAGAAGTCCTGTGATGCAATACCACCTCCAATAGTCCGTTGAGATAAATTTCGCTTTTTTCTTAAATTGTTTTCTAGAGGTCGACGACCTAAAACAACAATTTTCATTTATATCTATAGACGAAAAACGTTGTTTTTCTTTATTTGTAATGGTTGATGAAATATATATACTGATCCAAATTTCCTGCGGAAATGAAACAGCTTAATGTTTTTCTGGCAATCGAAGTGTGCGTTGCTCACTTACTATCTAACATTATAAAACGCATAACAACTAGTATTGGTATTGCAGTAAATACTCTATGCTTCCAAGAATAACACTCTCCTGAATTTCTACTATTAATGGTAATTTAGCGTCATGAGGATTATGTACAGTACACAAGAATCTGTTTAAATTTACAATTGCTAATTCAGTTATATTTTTGAAATATTTACAATAATAACATCTACAAGATTTAATGATATTTATATTTTACTTTTACAAATATGGTTAAATGTAAGGTTTCTTCACACTACAGCTTTTAATACTGATTAAGAGTAACTCAAAATAGCTTGTATGCATTTCAAAACGTGTAAAACTGAAAAGTAATGAATTTCACCTTTGTAGGGACTAAACATTCTAAGCACGCGAAGTCTCAGTATCGATCAGCGTGGTTCTTTGTATTATATTAAGGCGCAACAATCAGCAACTCAACGCGGAAAAAAGTCTTATTGCATTGATAAGTGATAATGTATGGCGAGTTAAGCGATTTAGAGAGGTGATGACTTGCAGCATTACATAATTGCTATCTTCAAGCTACATATAACTCCAAAATATTTACTATATAAACGTATAATGCGAAGTCTTTATGATTCTTGTTCGCAGCGATAGAAGTCCAAAACGTTTAAAATCCGAAAAGTAAAGGATTTCACCTTTGTTTGGACCTAGCATTCCAAGCCCAAAAAGTCACAATTCAGGCCATCGTTGTACGTATTTGAATATTGTTTAGAATTCTTGTTCCCGGCGTAGGCTTGGTAACTACTCACCATAATTTTTCTTAGGACTGCATATAACAGATGCATCTTCATGGTGCCCACAGTCATGAAGTCCAAGACCAGAATGGCGGCATGTCATGATAGATGATTCGGTTCCATCACATTGTACCTCATCCAGAAGAATACTGCAAGCACTGCCTTCGCCAAAGTGTGATTTATTTAGCGCTTTCCCGACTCTTGAAAAAGTGTATGTATCATTATAATGTTCTCATTACCGAGGTACCTAACACCACACAGATGATATAATTGTACGTCAAGCTATCGATTTAAAAACGAAGGCATTAAACATATCCAGCTAACTATCTACCGATATTATAGTTATATTTATTCCAAAAGATGTATTTTAAAGTTCTATTTCATTTAAACACGTTTCGAAATATAACCTGGGAACTTGTATATTAACGTTGTGTTTGGTTTTCGGTTACATACAAATTCATTGCATGGTAATCACAACACCAACATGCATTAACTGGTTGACAGTTTTCAACTCATACATTCAACTCACTCAAATCCGAGCATTCTGCAAATGACTTTAGCATCGTTGTCGTCCCAATTATCGTCACATACAGTACCTCGTATATTTCCGATCACAATTTCTACACGTCCAGATTGGTTGTTAGGTCCATTAACCAACTCTACTCTCACATCCTGCTCTAAAAATTGAATGGAAAACGTTAACATTATATAACCTTTCCTTGCCAATTTTGTAAATATATTGCCATGGTGAATAATATAATCTAATTGCAACACACGCGAATTCTTTCTCTCAAATTGTTGTTAAATTGACATTACAAATCTGTAAGGTAAATTACTTTTTTTACACCTTTCTGGTTTAACCGCGAAGCTTTGTATATATACCTTTCCAAAGCGATCACCCTAGTATATTGTTTTTTAGTAAAGAGTTGTTTTTAAAACTGATCGGTGTTCTATACGCAAGTGTCGACTTGTAATGTTTTAATACTATCGAAAGACAATAATAATTATTCATCAATAGCTTTTGATCTGGAGTGCCATTGTTCGTATATGTATTATTGTTTTGTATGAATTAAAATTTTAAGAAATAAAGACATTAGACATAATATTTTGGCATCAACACGTTGGTCAATCAACGTAAAGGATATACTGATATATATATATATCACCTCCTACAAAAATGACATAATCCGATTGGCTTAGAGCGGTCACGTGCCCGTGGTGTACTTTCAATACACCCCAAGTAGTTTCCATACACCCCATTTAATCGAGTAGTCGGTTGAGACATAATCGCGATATACACCTTTAGTTACTTACAGTGTAACTAATAATAACTGGATATACCCAATTGTCATTCTCAATATCAAGTACTTAATATGTAGCCACCCTTCTCCCGAGTCTGACGATTCTTCTATTCAGTGGTTAAAACTGTTTTATTAAATTATATATAATAAAGACGTATGTGTCGTTATCTGATGTATTGCCTTGATTTTATAATCTGATTTGTATTTTGATCCTTAGTTATAAATACAAATACATATGCATTTTAGAGACAAACTTGCGACTTATGATAGCGAAGCAAGGATTGATATCAGAGTTCAATTACATAGGGTTATTTTATCCTGCTGTCCTGCTGATCAAACTCAAAAAATATTTAAATGGTATTTCATGTCATGATATAAGACTTTCAAGGATTTGCGGAGTACCAGAACCATGGTATAGATTAAAGTTATTTTTTTCGTTTACTTTGTTGGTGCACATCACAACTTGTCATAAAAATTCTTTAATATTTAGAAGATCATGAGATTTTTTATTTTTAATACTTACAAAAAACTATCGGTTTCTCTAACTTTGAAGGTCACGAACACACATTTGAGCAACAAAAAATAATTTGCGGGCATTTGGCGTTTGATAGTGTGTTGTTTCAGAAATACATTCTGTCTTCCAAATTATTTACCCACTTCTTCTTTTTTTTTCTTTGTTATGTAATCTGGCCGAGAAATATAGTAAAAACGAACAGCGTGGCTTAAATAAATATGATACTTGTAGGTCAAAAGTCAAAACTATGCATCGATCGACAGCTTACCCAGTATGTAGGGTATTCATCACTATCAGTGGTAGTTAAATTATATGTTTGCATGTACCACCCTAAAGGTAGGCCTGTGTTGTAAGAGCACACTTCACGTTGGTAACATTTGTTTTTCCATTAATTACTGCACATTTTACCTGAGTAGATGTTCTTTAACTATTTTCGCGACGGTCTTCTTTTATACCTTTCAATGACTTTGATTGATTTTAATTTTGTCTCCATTGTCGAAATCCGTTTTTCGTGACATATACGTATTACGAATCAAACAACACACAATTTGAGGTCATTCTTAACAGATCATTTCATATTTCAAATACACAATTCTTAATAAGTTGTCTCACTTGATAAAACGAAGCAAGAACGATGGTGACAACTTGATAGTTGTGATTGCTTAAAGATCAATTATACTGTCCATGTTATGCATAAAGAATGTGTTTATTGGAATATAGTACATTTTATACTATAACTGTATAGTTGTCAATTTGAAGTATCGCCTTTAATTTCACTTATGTTAACATAATAATTGAAAATAAAAATTAGATGGGTATTTTGGTAACCATGGGTCGTATAAAGTTCTACAATACACATAACTGTTATGACATTTATGCACTAAGCCTATTGAATTACATGCTATACTTAACATTTTAGCACAAAAATGTCGTGCCAGACCTTGTTAATAGTTATTTGCGGATTTTAGAAACAATGACGTTAATGTTGAAAAAAAATTCGCATCGATTATTCGATTAGTTTTAACAAATACATATTCAAAAAAGTCCTTAAATATTAAAATATCAAATCTTACGTGTTATCATGTTATTGATAGCTTTCCATATGCCCCAATGTTCATCTATTGCAAAGAAATGTTGTTCTCCATCAATTTTGGATGCCATTTTTTCCATAACGCGAAACGAATTAATGTCTTCTTTAGTTCCAATAGCAATGGAGAAGAACTCCACAGCGTGCTCTGTCTTCAACTCTTCGGCGATGGGATTAGGGTCATTGATTTGAGTGCAATTTCCTGGAAAATTTAATTGGCGAGTTTGCATCTCCACACAAATGGTAAATTAGCCAAGTAACACTTTTCTAAAAATTGATACACTGACATAATTCTGTTCTGTATTGAACATTTACATATATTGAATGAATTAAGAAATATTTATAAATATATTTTAACAATCATGGCCTATCCAATACAGCCGATGAGATGGCTTTTCAGTTATTGGCTTCACTCCTTGTCCGGAAATAATTATGCTGTACAACATACTTTAAAACCATAATGTGGCAATATTAATATAGTGTAATACTTCAAAAATTATTTTATATTTGAACATTGGGCTATTATGTTTTTTGAATTACTATGGCAATTTTATTTTAATCATATCATGCATGTGCATAATCGCCACAGGAAGCACTTATATTTAAATACAGTACTTTCTAAGCAAAGTTATATTTGTATAGCTGTATGTGACTTTTTTCAGTTGATTTGTGACATCGTCTTTTACATAGGGACTTAATACTTGAGCATCATTCTTTGTCTCGGTATTCATCTATCAGTTGTGCTATATAAATCTAAATGTAAATTATGTATTCGTAATATCGATTATAAACTTCGCAGTACAGTATTGACTTTGGACCTGGTTCTGTTATCTGCCTCTCCGTCTTTACATGCAGATAACTCACTTTTCCTGCCATGCGATTTGCAATCAAATCAATCTTGCTGGACAAAGATATGGTCTAAACTAAATGTTAACATCTTAAACATTTAATTTAACCTTAAACGCATACTACTACTACAGAAAGAATAACAACTTTTACTACAACAACTACTAATACTACTACTACAACTATTACTACTTCTACTACTACTTTTACTACTACTACTTCTTCTTCTACTACTACTAACACTAATAATAATATTACTATTACTACTACAACAACTACTTCTACTACTACTACTATTACTACTACTACTACTACTACTACTACTTCTACTACTACTACTACAACTACTACTACTACTACTACTACTACCACTATCACTACAACTACTACTACTACTACTTCTACTTCTATTATTTCTACTACTACTACTACTACCTCTTCTACTATTACTACTACTACTACTACTACTACTGCTATTACTACTACTACTACTACTACTACTACTATTACTACTACTACTACTACTACTACTACTACTACTACTACTACTACTACTACTACTACTACTACTACTACTACTACTACTACTTCCACTATCACTACAACTACTACTACTACTACTACTTCTACTTCTATTATTTCTACTACTACTACTACTACCTCTTCTACTATTACTACTACTACTACTACTACTACTGCTATACTACTACTACTACTACTACTACTACTAATTACTACTAATACTACTACTAACTCACTAACACTACTACTACTACTACTACTCTACTCTACTACGACTACTACTACTACTACTACTACTTCTACTACTACTACTCATTCTACTACTACTACTACTTCTATTTCTACTACTAATACTACTTCTACTACTACTATCACTACAACTACTACTACTACTACTTCTACGTCTATTACGTCTACTACTACTAATACTACCTCTACTACCTATTCTACTCTACTTATACTAATACTGCTACTACTACTACTACTACTACTGCTACTTCTACCACTACTACTACTACTACTACTACTACTAATACTACTACTACTACTACTACTACTACTACTTCTACTACTACTACTACTACTACTACTACAGTACACTGTGTCAATACCGGACTCTCGGAATACCGGAACTCTCCCGATTCCGGACGGTCGGGCCAGTCCCGTATTTTCTCCTTCTATTTCTTTGTTAAAAAATGTTGAATAAACCGAACTCTCTGAAAACCGGAAACCGGACGGGTATCTCCGTAAATTTTGTCATTTTCAACGTAAAATACATTGAGTATACCGGACGGTCTAAATTCTCAAGATGCCCGAGGCGTGAAAATAACAATACCTAGTCGGCAAAGCGAATGCGGCGTCACATTTTGCTCGCGCAATTATCGATTATCGGATTAAACAAACCATAAAGGTGTCAAGTCGTTACCGCGCTATGGGATTCCGATTAAGTAATGTAAACAAACTGTGAATGTCTATAATAGACGTGCGGTAACACCAAAAAGTGATTGGCTCGATCGTTTTATTTATTATTTATTATCGCCTATGATAAATAATTTAATTAAGAAATTAATGCATGCCGTTGCGACGATCACTTTCTTGTGATCTTCTCGGGTATTTTAAAAGATCTTATAGCCATGTTTTTAACGCTGAAATGGTTGTTTGTTTGTTTGTCAGATAAACTGTTGGAAACAGACTGTTAAATATCCATCCATCTGTATTTGCTTTTAATCGATTAAAAACACATTTTTTAAGAATGCAATTAACATCATCAGTACCTGCGTACAGTTATCACATGGTACATGTAAATGTAAACGGTTTGTTTTATTTTATGTGATTCTGTACACAATGAATACCGTGTATATTTCGGCAATATGAAAACTCTTGGTAAACCGGAACTCTCTGAAAACCGGACGATTAGGCCTGTCCCGAGACCGTCCGGTTTACAGACAGTCTACTTTACTACTACTACTACTAGTACTAATACTACTACTACTACTGCTGCTGCTACTACTACTACTACTACTTCTACTACTACACTACTACTACTACTACTACTACTACTACTACTACTACTACTACTACTACTTCTACTACTACTACTACTACTACTACTACTACTACTACTACTACTACTACTACTACTACTATTTCTACTACTACTACTACTACTACTATTACTACTACTACTATCACTACAACTACTACTACTACTACTACTTCTACTGCTATTACTTCTACTACTACTACTACTACCTCTACTACTATTTCTACTACTACTTATACTAATACTGCTACTACTACTACTACTACTACTACTGCTGCTACTACTACTACTACTACTTCTACTACTACTACTACTAATACTACTACTACTAGTACTACTACTACTACTAATACTACTACTACTACTACTACTACTACTTCTACTACTACTACTACTACTACTACTACTACTACTACTACTACTACTACTACTACTACTACTACTACTACTACTACTACTACTACTACTACTACTACTTCTACTACTACTACTACTACTACTACAAGTTCTTCTTATGTTAACGGCATTCGAGACAGACTGTTTGGATTTCCGACAAAAAGATTGATTATAAATTGTAAAGACAAATATCTCTACTAAATAAGCGGATGTACACCTTTTATGTTAAACAATAATTAAAAAAATGCTTCAATTTGTAACAATAAATCGCCCCATTGGTGCAAAAAGGTACATATTGACAATTAAACTCAATGGCACACTGTGCAGTTTTGCACCAATTAGGCAAAATGCATGCATTCACAAAACTGTAACTGTGCAATTATAGTAAAAGACCAATTATTAATTATTTTTATATTAATATGCAATAATAGAAGTCACGTTAGTTTTGTGAGTCGCGAAAACAGAGTCATGCTTTTTATCACATCGAGCTGTTTTATGATGCAACACCTGAATTAGTGACATCAGTGATGACAATACAAATCTCGAGCTCCAATGCCTTTGCTCCTTCAATTGTGCGCAAACAAGTTGTTATCTTAACAACATACTTTGACGTCAAATAACAAATATTTCATTTAATTCGTAAATTATACATTTATCTCATATACATATATTAACTGATTTGACATTAGTACACTAAATGTCCGGGAACGGTTCTTATATGTTTTCATGCATAGACAATAGTACTGATGCTTACTAACTCAATAAAACTATAAATGCATATCATACCGTAACTTATAAGGATTACAACTTGCTGAGCGATTCTCCTGTTTGGCATTAATGCTCTTGTTTTTATATCAATCAGCACATCCCGTAATGCTCTTCTAATATCACTACCTTGCCCTTAAAATAGCAACGTAACATACAATATTGTTCGCTGTCACATATTATAGTATCGTTATAGATATTTAAATTAATATATGACATTATATGACTAACAAATAGTGTAATATTGTTCAGTGACCATTTGTTTTACCCCGAAACATGATATAACAATATGTGTAAAAGATTACAATCTAATGTCATACCAACTATCTAAGGTATGTGTTTCGAAGTTTCAAAAATGTTTCTGAATGTATTTATCTTGAAGATTTTCTACAATTTATTTTACGGCAAAAACCGCAGGCAATGGTAATTTTTATCACGGGGGTATGATTTGAACACACAACGTTAAGGACCAATACATGATTTTACATTCATAATATTACACAACTTGGCTGTGATGTTTCATTATAAAAGGCAATGTGCCCCAATGACTTGATTTAAACAATCTAAGTAGAGTAACATAATATGATGTTTCATACCAGATATATAAGCTGTGTGAGTTGTGGTTTAACAGATGAAGCTTTGTTAAGGTATTTTCCTATATTATTCTGTAAATCATGCAACCCTTAGGGCATGAACAGTTTTGAGCCTGACTTGGCATGATTTGAATACACAAGATAGAGCACCACAATTCAATTTAAATGCCAATACGCAGAACCATTGGACCTTGTCAATTTATGATCAATATAGATAATTATACATACAAAACTCGTTACCGCTCAAATTGGAACCAATGTTATCCCCTACGGCATGAATTGAAAACACTTGATAAGGATCACCATATTACGTTACAAGACAAATACTAATCATCTTGCCTTGAAGCTTAATAAATGTGGACCTCTATAAGTTCACAAAAATGTATACATATAAGTTAACAGAATTCACATTTTATCATACCGCTATATTGATATCTGCCTGATGTTACGCTGCCAGATATATTAAATCAACAGAAAGTTGTAATATCAATCAATGTTTGGAGGTAGTTAATATTAATCGGAATCATCTATCAGCTTATCATTTTTGTTACAATATAATCAAATTCAACAGGACAAACAATTGGATACGAAGATGTTATATATTTTATACACAAAAGAAACATAAAAAGCTTAAAACATATTTTATAAATATTAAACACAAGTACTTATGACGTCATCAAACGTCAAAAGATCATATTAAATGTGGGACGTAAAGGTATGATAAACTTGTTTACCCCAGGAGGCAAGATGTGAACAAATTCATCTCCACACACGTTTGTACACTTAGTATTAAACCCTTGACGCTTTCGATGTCAGAGAAGACGCTTTTTTTAAGTTTTCTCTATATAAGTATTTAAACATAATATGCCCATACAATGATCCGTACTTATTATTTAATACAAGACCGTTATGGTTTCAGAAGAGACGATTGAAACAAATGTTCACAAGATAAGTCAATATGAATCTTGCGATCCCGTGACATGGTCAGTTTTGACCAAAGTGACTTAGTTTGCACAAACATTTTAGAGGACCACAATGCAACGTTACTTGCAACATTTTCCAATTGTTATTAAGAGTAAGCAAACCTATGTCTAGAGTGGTAACGAACTCAACAGCGTTTCCTGCTGAGTTTGTGTTTGAAACCACGTAAATCAGATTCACACATACACATTGTAAAACGAACAGTTTGACCGCGTTTCATTAAGTATTAGTCATAAATGTGGCTTCCTGATTGTCTTCAATTTAATCTCATGATCTTATTGTTGAACACACTACTTCCAGATTCACCTAGTCATATTTGTTGTCAAGATATATGTTCTAACAAAGATATAAAAATGTGGCTTCAAAATTTCCAACGATGTTTTGCTAAAAATAGAACGTTTGATCTTACTTCCTAATTCAAGCGGATATTGGATATTACAAACATTCTAATCAAGTTTCATCAAGCTAAAGCAACAACGTCGCATATCGATAGGTAACGACCTAAAAGCAACAAAGTATCCTTTAGACTGACTACGAACTAAAACGTGACGATAATATGTTTTGTCCTTAGACAAGCCTACTCACCTAGTTATTCATTTCACGTTGAATATATTATAAGAGTTGTGCAACCTATAGTCAACATTTACAGGGTTATCAATAGTCAGTGATCAATGCTGCCTTTAAAGTACATGCAGAAATTTACATAATTATTCATTACATTGGTCAACACATGTAACTCGGTTTTCAAATATGTTAATATATTTACAGCAATCCAATAAACTTTTATGAAAATTGAGCCACACATGTGGCCACTAGAGTGGAAACGAGCTACACGTTGACGACGCATGTCGCTTACTGCGCATTGCACGACGACGAACAAAGGATGATACATATCACTCAGCTTGAAAATTGTTTTTAAGATAGCTAAAATGTAGTTTTAATTGTATCCTAAACAGATAATATATTCTTTACCCATGACAGCTTCAGATTGACGGAGAGTGGTTGATTGTATTGCGTCAACGATGAAATCTTCATTTACAAGTGTATCTTTGTAATAGAGAAGTAATTTGATGTCTTCGGCAAATAAATACACGGAAACTTTCGTTTTACTGCTACCGCCAAGCTTAAAGTAAATAAATAACCCACGAGATGAACTTGTTTCATGGATAGGTAATGAATGCGAGCTAACATGCTGGTATGCTCGCACTTATACACGGACACCCTCTCCTACACTTAATACACAGACACTTACAAACATTAACACGTATACATGCACCAACATTTATCTTACATCGTACACATCGTACTTGTCTTTCAATTGCTTATTAATTACCAAGAACGATTTGATACGTTCTCCCCAAATATTAATAAACTGATCCTTTATCGCATCACACGGGGTCAATAAGAAGCATGTAGCTGTTAAATACACACATAGTGACTATTTCAAAACTTACGTTTTTCATTATTGCCATGGTAAACGCCTTCATCGTTTCAAAATCGTGTTCATCAATAATTCGTGAAATATCCAATAAAATGTACGCATCAACATCAACGTCGTCGTGTATGCGTATGGGCAGTCGAGGATTGACATACTCTGTATCATCAGATGTAACACTTCCATTGGCTTTAATTTTATTTGATTTCGTAACAGTGTTCTTCAATGCTTCTTTTAAGTACATTCCGGTGTTAGGGTTAAATATAGACCATGCTGGAAAATATTAATATACGTTATTTTAGCTTGATTAAAAACAACAGGTATACGTTCAGTATGTTCGAAGCGCGTATATTGCTATCTCAACGTTTATTATAACCATTTGTTAATATAGTTTTTAAACAAATTGCAAGTTAGCCATATATGGCGCACAATTGCCAATAGACCAAACGTCTTATGCAAAACAAAATTAAATGCTTAATGCCAATACCGATGACAACTATGAAAAACTTTTCTTCTACGTGACAAAATAACAACACAATTGAACGGTTTTCTGCTTTTATAAAGCACAATTGTCATCAGTACCATTTTTATTTGAGTAATTAGACTTTGCCTATATGTAATGGCATATTGTCTTTCGGTGCTACACAAAGTTACGCGTTAAATTGTATTGATTGATGAAAATTTCAATGTGTCGTACGGAATAAAATAACAGCATCAACAGAAAACGGAAGGTAACCATCTGGCAAGTGTGTAATGCCTTAAATGTCTTATTAAGAGTGTCGTAAAATTTCGAAATACAAAATATACAATTACCGTGCAAATTTCTCATTAAACCGGCATGTTTATGAAACTGTTTTCTTAATATTAATTCCACCTTGTTAATGCTTGATTATTTTTTTTAATAATTAATTCGTATATGCAAAATTGATTACATCTATATCATCACCATCATTCACTTGTCGTCACGTGAAAAGGAAACAAACTGAATACCAGTGCAGTCTATTGGACCACCGCTCCATTTCTTGTTACGCAAACAGGTCATGTTTGTCGAACCTCCGTACGACATGTCATTACACGCAAACTCAATCGTCGTTCCAATATATATATGTCTGTGAACATCAGCTGCCCGAGCACCAAATGGAACACAGGGAGGGTGACAATGATCGTCTAAAACAAGAGTGTTTGTATAAGCTTTAAAACTTGTTTCAAATTCACCAATAGTTACGACCAATTGAAACTAAAATAGTATATAGGTACTATTAAGCTGGATTGAACTGCTAAATGCGAATTAATATATGCATTCATGCAACATTTTTTGTTATCATAAGGACTACACTAGTTAGTTAGTGGTATATATCAATCATGATGAAGTTAATATAATTTCATTGTATTAAAGTAGTTGCATATACATCCAAACGATGTAATCGGGCTTTCCATACGATTATCTAAGGGAGTCTGCCTGAGATGAATACCAATGATCGGGAATTATTTCGAAAATGTTTTACTTTCTAAAATCTTGTAAATAAAAAGGAATTTAGTTGACGTGTGTGCTTACTTACTATTATAATGCCTCAGAAAGTTATTGCTCTTGGTGAATATTAAAAAAATAAGTATTAAATTGCAAATACAATGATTTTAAACTTTTGCTTTGAACTTTGAATAGTAATGATAATTTTTATGATCACGTTCATGCTGGTTATTAACATTGGGTAAGGGATGAGGTTTGAAGCGTAATTAAAATGATTTAACCCACCATCTTGCTTTTCAATGAGCTTTGCTAGGCAGAGATCAATGCGTTCATACTTGTGTTTGTTTTATATCGTATGCAGCATTGCATTGTACTGAATGGGAGTTTCATCATTTGCCTTCAATAAACGCCTAGCGGGAGAACATTTATATAATGTATGTTTTGTGATTGATTCTGGACCTTGTGTGAGATTAGACAGGCCATGCACCCGTTTTTCTTGCCCCATACATTTGCATTTACTGTCCTAAGGCGTTGAAAACAACTATAGCTTAACTAGCAATTTATCCAAAGTATTTCTGTTTCTGCATAATACTTGACAGAGGTAATACGAATAACTCTCGTGAAATTTTTTCTGAGTGAATTGTATGTAATATTGAAAAAAGAGACATCTCCAGGATTGAAAGTCTCTTCATCCTCCAAAATCACATCATGTAAGGCATGAACAAAATACTTAAATACACATGAATTGAGGCGTTATTTACAGACCCTAAACAGAGTATACCTTCTCTCACACACTGGACGCATGAATTATCCCATTCACCAGAGGACTGACACTTCCAAGCGAATGATCCCACCATCGTATAGCCGTA